>NW_027186457.1:20479233-20536234 GCF_028583685.1 Petaurus breviceps papuanus | reverse complement strand
CACACACACACACACACACACACACACACACACACACACACACACACACACACACCCTTCAATGCAATCATTATCCTTCCTGAAGAGCGGAGAATTAGATCTCTAAGGCTCCTACAAATCTCTGCAGAAACTCAAGTTCATCTCATATTGGAAAATGCATGCCTTCATCAAGACTGACTGCCTCTGTTTAAATTCGGCAACAGGATATCCAAGTCCTTAACAATCAAAATGCATTTGGACTGAATTTAGATATAACGAAAGCCATCCAAAACCATGCTTGTTCTCTCTCTTGACTCTAAACAGGCAAACTAAAACCAAGAATTTTCTATAGCACATGAGTGGGTAGACAACATAATCTACCCAATAAAAGGATTTAAGCGGGATTTGGGAGGTGATTGCTCTTCTCATCACACCATTAGAGAATATTTTAAAGCTATCTTATCAAACACCCAACCAAACAGGATACATACCATCAAAGCTGCCTTGTTCAGAAGCCATATGCAACAGCTGATTGTATGTTTCAATGGAAGGTCGGTAAACAAAGACTCCAGAATTGAAACAGTCAGGCCACCCTGGGTCTGGTGCTGCCGAGAGCTCCTCTCTCTCAAAAAGCTCATCAATATTTGTCAGTACCTAATTCGAAAGGAAAACAGGGAATTTATAGAAAGTCACCCTGTTCCATCCATCACCTGCCATCCTCCCACTGTAAGTTTCCACAGCATCAAGGTGGCACTTATCAGAAGTCCCAGGGACAGATTTAAGATGGTCTGGCTTTGCTTTTCTGTCCTCTCTGTTGACATCTGATGTTTTAATCATCCTTTCCTGTCAAGTCTTACTTGTATTGCTTTGAACACTTACCAGGTCTCAGTTACTATATATAGTCTTTTTAGCCACCATGGGTATCTAGACTCACCAGAGTATCTGCATCCATGAACACACATTTTGAATACTGAATTAGTGACCAGCAGTGGAGTTTGGTTAACGTGACACCCAGTTCAGGTCTCTTCATTAAGGTTAGATGAGCTGAATCCCTGCTGTCCAAGATGTCGACCATGATGACTTCATCGAAAATCTTCTCTAAAACTTTCCTGTTAAAATAAAGTCCAGTTGATTGGTTAATTTTGCTAAACTGCTTTCTCCCCCTGTCTTTCTTCCTTTTCTTATAGGAAATGGCTTGTTGGGAAGGAGATAGGAAAGGGACATGGTCAAAATAAAATTATTATAAAAACAAAAACTTCAACAAAAATAAATAAAATTCAGTTTACAGAGCTCAACACTTTTAAAAAAGCAGAAAATTAGAACTAGTAACCCCACTTCGACATATGATTGCTATTCCCCTTACTCATCCCTTATGCCTTTTCTATCAATTGCTTATTGTGACAAACTTTCTATGCCTCTTCTATCAGTTGGTTACTCTGATCAATTTTCCCCCATTATGCTACCTATTCCATCATACTGTAGCACAAACTGTGCTTCTCTGCCACACTGTAACTGTCGTTTCTTCCCAATCACTATTTTATGAAAATTTATAATGGAAGCGTGGCCCCTGTTTCTTCTCTCACCCCTCTGACATCCGGCTTTATGATGGCAGCAATGTAACAAGGGATTACATTTTCTTATTTCTGGTATACTAAATACCATGTTGATTTATAAACCTGCAAGAATGATTATTAACTATTTGCAAATATGCATTCCCCTGAAATAAAGAGTGGGACAAGGTTCATTCTTATACAGAGTATTACTAAACATTTGGTTTTCATTCTTCTAAAGAACATTACACTACCTTGGAAGATAGTGCTTGCTAATTTGCTTATCAGAGATGAGGATTATAAAATATGTTCCATCTACAGGAAACCTTAGCTCTTTTAAGCTCAGCTCATTGCCTCCTCCCTGAAGACTCTCCTCACAATTCACCTCCCAGTTGTTAATGTTCTTCCAGAGATTACTCGTGTGTGTAGTGTAGGATAGCCAACATTTCTCTGACAAGGACTGGCTGGGTGACCCTGGACAAGTCCCGTGATTTCTCAAAGAGAAGTTGCTAGTCTCCTTTGTTAAAGGGAGCTCCCTATACTCATGAAATCATGTCTAGTCCTTATCCCTACATTTTGTACATACTTACTTGTGCCCATGTTTGATTTTCCCAGTAGAATGGGAGGCTAAGGGACTGTTCCATCACTGTCCATCTATCCCCAGCACCAAATGCATAGTACACACTTACAAAATAAATTCTTGCCCAACCTACTAAATCACAGAGGGGATACTTAGACCAGGACATTCCCACTGATGAAATCCGAGATCCTTCTACCATTCACTTACTCTCTAGGAGATGTGTTATATAGAATTACATTTCCCCCCTAAAATAGTTAGAAGTCATGAACATTAGACATCTGAAACTGTGTACCACAAAAATCTCAGAGGTCAGCAAAGCCAAGCTATTAATTTAATTTTCTGGTACCATTGGTTTCAGAATTATACAGCAAGTTTAACAAGCATTTGTCACGTTTCTACTAAGCACTGTACTAGGCACTGTAGGGACTACTCCTTTTGATCAATGAATAGCAAGTCTGGGATATGGTCATGTCTCACTATGACAGAAATTGAACCAACGCAAGTTTAACAAAGTTCTCGAGAAGGACTAGTGACCTAAGTCCCACTAACAGAAAATCAGTAACAATTCCAAGGATGTGCCCTGAGCTCCTGTCCTACCTCTCACACCTACTAACTGAGTGACCATGGACAAGTCTTCTGATTTCTCAGTCACAGATGTATTGCCAATCTGCAGTGGCAGAGTTTCCATATCAGACATTCCTCACGATGATTAAAAAAAAAAATCACAGGTCAGGACCAACCACAAAAATCAAACAAACAAAAATTCCAATATCTAGAATATTTAAAGAATTAAGTCCATAGAATTGAACTGGAAGAGAAGCCTTGGAGGAGATATGATATCTATATTCAAATATGCAAAGCCTCATCACGGTATGAATTAGACCTGTTCTGGTTAGCCCCAGAGGGCAGAACTGGCAGCAGTCAAGAGACAAATTGAGGCTTGTTTTTCCTTTTCTCTTTTTTCTTTTCCAAAGAGGTAGAAGGGGAAGAAGAGAAAATAGATTTGGTCATTAAAAAAGTAAAATAATTTTTAAAGACTTGGGTTTTAGGTCTGTGTAACTCTAAGAACTGTAGTTCCACATAAGTAAAATGGGCTGTCTCAAGAGATCCTCATATCACAGATATAGAGATGGCACTGAGTCCAACCTTCTCATCTGACAGAAGAGGAAACTGAGGCCCAGATTGGTTATGCAATTTGTCCAAGGTCAGATAGGGAATAAGTGACAGAGAGGCAGGATCTGAACTCAGATCCTCTCTGCTGCCCCTCGATAGAATGTTAGAGCTCTTTCTACTAGACTTCACTATTACCAGGTGGTAGGGATTTCTTCCCTTCAAGTAAAGGCTAAACAACCATTTGTCAGGTATTCTGTAATGGGCCACTGAAGTTCCTTTCAAGTCTGAAATTCTTGGTGTCTTTGCTGGAAAGGATTTTAGAAATAGACTGGGAGAGGCTAATCACTAGGTCACTTCAGAGAGGAGGAAAGAGAGCCTCAGAGGGCCAATGACATGCTCAGCTAAGCTGGTACTACAGCTGATGTTTCTGAGCTACTGCTCCAAGGCTCTTTCCAGTCCACCCCATTATCTGTGCTGCAGGAAATATCAAAACAATTCCCAAAGTTGGGAGAAAGAAGTATTTTCCAGTTCACCCAATAATAAGCAAAAAACAAGCCAACAACAGTCACCCTCTGCCCCAACCTTGGTCAGTTCTGCTAGTTCCTTGTACATCTTTTCTTTAATAGACCACACAGTGGGAAGCCACCTCTCTGGCATCAAACTTTACTGACCCCCAGGAACAGAGGATGGTATATGCCCTCTTTTCTGGTGCTCTTGGCATAGGGTTTGACTTCTGAAATTTCACAGCAGGACCTATTCAGTTTGAAAAAACGGGTTCAAGTGCAAGTAAACACAAAATGGAACTCCTAGAGTGAGTCTCATTATATTTTTAAACTTATATTAAGCCCTAATGGACCAATTCAGATACTTCTGTTTTAACGACAGCCAAATCAAGGTGAACAAGCCACCGGTGGCCTCTAGGTACCTGGAGCTGGGAATAACTCAGCTAGGTGCAAAACTCTAGCCCAAGTGTAAACAAATAAAGGACATTGTTGAGGTGCGTCTGACTCTTCATGAGCCCATTTGGGGTTTTCTTGGCAAAGATACTGGAGTGGTTTGTCATTTCCTTCTCCAGCTCATTTGACAGATGAGGAAACTGAGGCAGACTGGGTTAAGTGACTTGCCCAGAGTCACACAGATAGTAAATGTCTGAGGCCATATTTGAACTCAGGTCTTCCTGACTCCAGGCCTAACACTCTATCCACTGAGCCATCTATCTCTTAGAATTAAGAAGAGATGATGATTGTGATGGAAATGAAAGGTCTTCATAGTCCTTCCAATGGTTCAAGATGTCATTCCTATTGCCCAGGAATAACATCCCTAGTTTTGTGTTACAGTCCCCAGGAGAGTTTCCTTATAAAATGGTGGGGGGAAGTATTGACATTCCAGTTAAGATGGCATTCCATTTTGGGATGGCAAGGGAAGTGTGCCTCTGTAAAGCTATAGGTAAACGTTGTAAAGTATTTAAAGAACTGGCTTTACACATAAACAAAAAAAACAAGCGACTGATTTCTTTGGAATGATTCTCTTATTCTTCTCTTAAAAAGGATTTATTTAGGGATGCTGCTCATATGTTTTTCTTTCCATTTCTTATAACGAGAAAGAATAAACAGTGTGGGACAATGGGATGGGGATGAGGAATAAAACTTGTACTCTGCTATCCTGAAAGCAATCTAGCAAAAAGAGTTTCAGTTACAAAATCCTTTCAAATACTAATAAATAAGTATATGCGTGATAAATGAATAAGCAGCCCATATGTAGTGTCTGGGCCTCACAACAACCTTATGAACTAGGTACTGGGGCATTATTATTTTCATTTACAGATAAGTACACTGAAGCTCAGAAAGGTGAGGTGACCAGTGGGGTGCATCAGAGGTAGGATACGAACTCAGGCCTTCCTGACTCCCCAGTTATCATGCTATTCACTCTACCAGACCGCCTCATGCAGCAGTCAGAATTTCTATGCACTGATAAGTTAGTTCCTGAAAAGTAGCTGGTCTGCATGCCAGAGAGGCCAGAAATTTAACAACAAGTAACAAATAGAAGGAATGTCTTACCTCATAGACTCGGAGACCTGCGGGGTTATCAGCACTGTTAACCTTTTTGTCGTTCTGTGTTGTTTCAATGAGGAGCCAAGCACCAAGGCTCCTCTGGCGTAGGAGTCATTTGTCGACAAAGTCACAAAAGACTGATCTTAATAGAAAAAGAGAGATGACACTGATTACAGTATTCCAAGAATTAGGAAAAAAAAAAAAAAGCAAGACAGAACAGTCCGTTCCCTTTGGGGAGGAGGCAGATGGTTATTACTTATCTCTTCTCTTGGCCTTTTGGCTAAGATCAAGGACACTTTCTGGGAGGGAGAAAGTGCAGGGAAATCCCCTGTAGTCAATGTCAAGCTTTTTTCTTTTACAATCATTTAGCAAAAGCAGCAAATCTGAGATCACATTTGCTTTTGTACAAAGAAGCATAAGCAGTTAGCAGAGCAGCTTGGATCACATAGGGCAACTAAACAAGGAAAACATAATTATTAAACTTGAGGTGTAACTCCTATTCTTATCATCTTATCATATCATATCCTATTCTTACTGTATCATTCTTATCATCAGCCCTATTCTTATCATTTAATATAACTCTCCCATTTTACTGATGAAACTGAGGCCCAGGGAGTTTCAATGCCTTCTTCAAAGTCACAAAGAGGGAAAATGGCAGATTTAGGATCTGAACCCAGGACCTCTAATGCCCAATCTATACCACACAAGAAAGCCTCAGGAAAAAAAAAATGCTACTGGCTTAACAACCAGGGGAATGCTGACATCTGCAAATTAATTAAAAGTAATGAAGTGATCATATAGTAAGTGTGTTCCATTTCCCTAACAAGGTGGCTTCAAATAGATGAAAAACGAAGTTTAAATACAACTGCCAACAGGAATCTAGATGATCTGAGAATAGTACTTGAGCCTTTAATCTGATTTGTAGCTTTTAGTTTAAATGCATGGGCATGTAACCAACTATATGCTGAAAATCAGAGTTTGCATAGACTCAGAAAAAAGCAGAATGAACTGTGTACAGGGAAAAATGCTCTGCATTGGTAGTCAGAAGACCTGTGTTCAAACCTTGGCTATTACTCTCTGCAAGCAACTAGAGCAAGCCACTTAACCTCTATAGGCCTCAGCTGCCTCATCTGTAAAATGGGAGGAATACCCATAGATTTAGCCCTGGACGGGATCTAAGAGGCCATCTCATCCACCCCTTTCATTTTTTCAGATGAGAAAACCGAGGCTCAGAGAGATTAAAAATCTTGTCTAGGGTCAAAGAAGTCTGAGGCAGATTTCGAGTTCAGGTCTTCTTGGTGGATCGATCACATTATGCTGCTCTTCCCTAGGCTGCTAAGGGCCCTCTTCCAAGTCTAAATCTAGGATCCTATAACACAACTAAATTGATTTTGTTTGCCCAATTCTCAAAACGTTTGAACTATTCTCCCCCACCCCCCTCCCCAAACTAAAGGGCAAATCCCACTCCTTGATTTTTCTTTATAGAACTCACATCTTCAAACACAATTCTTAGTAAATCTGGAAGGATTGTAAGTAATTGCTACCTATTTATCTGCTAAAATGGGAATCAGAGCATCCACGGAATGTTTTCCCCACTCAGTCAGTGTAGTAGTGAAAGCCCAGAGATGCCTCAGGGTTTCCCTAGGCTGCTAACTACACCTGATATCCTGGGGCCTCTTGGGAGCATGTCACCTTTCAGATGTTAAACTGGCTAGTCCCTTTCAGAGACCTGCAGAAAGCTAGTTAATAAACATTCTAAGGCATTCCAACAAAATACAGAGAATACTTAAGTCTCTTTGCTCTGACTGGTACTAGACACTCTCTCCCTACTAGTAAGCTGGGTCACTGTTGGGTCAGGAAGTCCTGGGTTCCTCACATCCCTTTAACCAGTTTTCAACCAGGGGGCTGATAATTGTGAAACTATGAAAAGGAGGGGAAGGACGGTGGTTAAGCCAGGAGACTGCTGGGCCAAAGGGAGAGCTGGGAGGAAGGGAGGAAGAATGTCATATCGCTGAGCATATTATCAAGGAAAGAGAAGGGGTCTAATGGAAAGTCTGTTGAATTAGAAGTCAGGAGGCAGATTCAGATCCTAGCTCCAGTGCTTGCTACTGGTGTGGCCTTGGCCAAATCACCGAACTGCGGGTTTCAGTTTTCCTTGTTTGTAAAATGAAAGGCTGGAATTAGATGGTCTCTCTATTATTCAACTATCTTTATCTCTCTTACTTAAAAGCCAGAAAATGTTAAGTGCGGGTTCTTTGTCATTGTTCTGCCTTGTCTTTCTTCCTCTGATCCATGAGAGATAGAATGGAGTAGTGGTTAGACAGCAGACCTCAAAGGCAAACAGGATTCAAAACCCTGCCTCAGATATACGCAGGCTGTATGGCTCTGGGCCAGTCACTCTGCCAGTGTTTCCAGGCAGCTCTCAAAGACTGTACAGCTGAGGGGCATTAAGGGTCTGTATTGATAGAGTCCTTCTGCCAGTGAAATCACAGTTCTAGTTTTAAAAATTCATGAATTATACATGGTTCTCCCCCTCAAACTCCCCAATCCTCCTGGAATTGCTAATCCTTGTTCTCAAAGGACATTGAAATGTCCCATTGGACATAACCAGAAATGTCTTCACCCTGAGTGGTGGTCCCACAAGGGCATCTGCTTGAGTGGAGATGGGGGAGGTTTGAGTAGGCGCTCCAGGTTTCATTCAGTTGCAAGATTTGTAAAAGAAAGAGGTTGGATTACATAGCTTTTTCAGGTCCCCTTTTCAGCTGCAAATCTTATGAGTCTATTGGTGGGCCCAGGGTTCATAGCAAGCTCCAGAACTGTTCACCTGTTATGTCCAACTACTAATCAGAATCATGGAGAAAAGTCACCAAGATAAATGTGATTGGAACATCGGAGAAAGGATAACCAGGGAGAGTGAGGACAAAGGACCTAAAGCTGATAGAGATTTCTGGCCCAAAGTGTGATGGGAAAGATGGTGACGGATCATTTTGCTGAGGCCTAGGCAAATCAAGTGACTTGTGTGTGCTTACACTAACAGACAGCAGAGCCAGGATTCGGAATGAAGAGTCCATACTAATTTTGTTCAGGACAGGTTCTAGAGAGAGAATGTAACTGCTGTGGGGCAGGGGTTCTTCTTTCCCTTTCTGTGTATCATGGACCTCTAGGCAGGGCGGTGAAGCTTATGGGCCGAAGCTCAAGGTTTTTAAAATGGATAAAATGCACAGGATTACAACTAGGAAACCAACTATATGGAACACTGTTATTATAACACATTTTTAAAAGCCAGTTAATGGGCCACTGATGAAGAACCCCTGCGGTGTGGGCGGAGGTCTCTGCCTTCCGGGAGAGTCGCTGTACGGTCACATTCATTACAGCTCCTGGTCAGGGGCAGAACTGGATTGTAGGCCATATCTGCTGCATTTCCCCATGCACCCCCCACGTCAGGGCAGACGCAGCATCTTGTTGGGCCCTATTTGCAACAAGTGGGCTTCCAAAAATCAAGAGCGTCTGGAGTCGAGTCAGATCAGCAGGAGTCCCAGGTCCCTGGGACCTGCTCCCGGTGGGCAGACTGGCTGCCAGACACCTCGTGCCCGCGCGGGCTGCCCCGGCTCCCCGCAGCCCTGCCGGGCCGGCCTAAAAATAGGAGCGGGCCAAGGGCGATGCAATCAATGCCTAGCCGGCCCGGGTAGAACCGCACCCCGGGGCCTCCTCCCAGAAGAGCAACTAGTTTCGTTCCTTCCCGCGGGCCCTGGTGGGCAGAGGGGAGAGGCTCCCGGGGATTCCGCAGTGTCCGGGTCGCCTGCAGTTGGAGGGGATGTCGCAGGAGGGGGGCGAGGTTCCTCCCCACCCCCACCCCACCCCAGCAGCAGCTGCTGCAGCTGTCAGTGCTTTAAAAGGGAAGGAGAAAGCGGCCAGCAAAGGGGTGATCCTACGGAGGAGGGAGGGAGGCCAACCCCGGGCTGGGGGTGGGGAACGTGATCTCCAAGGTGCGCTGACACCTGGCTAGGAACACGGCAAAACCAGCCTAGGGAGCCTCCACCTCCTCAGGCCGTCCCGAGGAGGGAGGGTGACAAGCGAAGCGGAACAGCCTGGGGAGGTCCCCCACAGACCCCAAGTTTCTCCACTACTACCCCCCCCAACCAACGTACCCCCTTCGGGGCTACCCCGCAATCCCACCAAGAGCAACGCCCCCAGAGAGCTAAACAGAAAACGAAAGGCCGAGGAGAGCGTAGGGAGAAGGAAGAAGGAAGGAAGGACAGACGCAGCAGGAGGACACAAGTAGTTTCAGTGCCCCGCCAAGCGCCCCGGGCGCCCCGACAGACCCCTGGAGCTCCCCGAGCCGCGCCCGGGCTGCCGCGGGCGTACCTGTCATGCTGCCGGCGGAGGCGAGGTTGCTGCGGGGTGCAGGGACTCGGGGGCTGTGGAGCGCAGGGAGCCCAGGCGCCGGGGCGAGGGGGCACCCGAGAGAAGCAGCTGGAAGAGAGCGGACCCGGCAGCTAGCTCTTATACGACACGGTCACGTGGAGCACGTACGCTGGCTCTCAGCTCTGCATCCTTCCTGCCCGTGGGTCGCCGGTGGGGCTGCTCCAGCTGACCGCCGCGGCCAGCTCTGCTGGGGCTTGGCCAAAATGTCTCCCTGAGTCTCCTCTGTGCAGCGCGGCTCCAATGACCCGTGCGTGCAGTCCCCCGGCTAGGTGAGAACTGCTCCCCGCCCGCTGTCAACAAGCGTCCTGCCAGTCATCCGCCCCCTCCCCCAGCTTCCAGGTGGGGAAAGCGGGCGTCTCGAACTTGTGCAAGGCTGCTTTGGGTTCGGAGGGGGGAGGGTAGGCAGAGTACTAGCTCCTTACTTCCTTGCAGCTCTACAGCAGCTGCTTCCCTTTCACTGCTAGGATTATGGAGTACTTCTTGGGCCAGGGTGTCAGGATATACCAGCTGAATTCTGGAACACAACCCCAGAGGATTCCCATTTTCCAGGGAATCCCCTCTTCTTCCCATCACCTCCACATTCCTAATCATCTTTAGGTCTTTAGGGTCTTCCACACAGGAACACAAAGGGTTCATAAGATCACAAATTTGGAGCTGGAAAGGATTGTGGAGGCCATTTAGTCCAATGCCTTAAAGGGGGGGGGGTGGTAAAAAAAAAAAAAAGCTTTATTGTTGCCTATATGATATTTATGCCATGTGCTCCAATCCCCTTTTGTTAAAAAAAAAAAAAATTAAACCCAGCTGATAGAGTAACCATTGCAAACAGTGTTTGAAGAGTATGTTTTCAGTGTCATTTCTTCAAGACTGAGACACCGGTAGTTCATTGTAATTCTTTAGAGATCAATTGCCATGTAGTCCTACCCCCTCATTTTACAGATAAAGAACCACAGTCACAAAAAGAGTAAGAGGCAGGGGGGAATTTGAAACCATGTCTTCCCATCATACCACGATGATTTCCTTGGTTAGAGAGAGTTTTGTTTCATTTTGTTTTAGCCTAACCATTGAGTCAAATGTCACAGAGAGGAATTTTTGTTTGATTCAGAGCAGGGGTTCTGAATCTTGCGTTTTTAAGTTTGATAACCTATATTTAAATATAATTGATTTCCTTTGTATTGCCATGTATTTAATTTTATGCATTTAAACACACTATTCTGAGAAGGGTTCTATTAGTTTCACCAGACTGCCAAAAAAAGATAGATCTAGGGGGTGAAAAGATAAGGCTAAATTAATAGAAGCCAGTGAAGTTTAAGGAGCATGAATGTGATGTGGTCAGACCTGTGTTTTAGGAATGTCACTTTGACAACTGAATGTGATGGTAAAGTAGCACTGCCCAAGATTAGAATGAAGTGCTTCAGGAGGGTTCTGTTTCCCTTCATTGGATGTTTTCTAGCAGAGACTGAATAACTACCTGAAGGATATATTAAAATTGGGATTCCTTTTGGACATGAGTTGTATGATAGGTGGACACAGAGGTCCCTTCAGTACTGAAATTCTATGATTCTGTAATGTTAAGGTCTGGTTTTTGACAAAGCCAATGTAATTTTTTTTCTCTCTTGTTTATTTTTTAGTTTACATCATTCATTTCCACAAGATTTTGACTTACAAATTTTTCTCCCCATTTTTCCCCCACCCACCACCCCAAAACAGCGACCCCATTGAATATCCCCTCCCCCAATCTGCTCTCTCCTATATCTTCCCCCATCCCCCTTCCGACCTTGCAGTAGGACATGGTGGATCTCTATGCCCCAGAGCCTGTATATCTTGTTTCCAAGTTACATGTAACATAATAATAATAAATATATTTAAACATTTGATTTTAAAACTTTGAATTCCAGATTCTTTCCCTTCCTCCCTTGTCACCCACCCTCACTGGGAAGGTAAGCAATTCAATATAGGTTGTACATGTGTAGTTATGCAAAACATTTCCATAGCGGATATATTGTGAAAGACTGACTATATTTCCCTCCATCCCATCCCACCCCCCACTTGTTCTATTCTCTGCTTTGATCCTGTCCCTTTTGAAAAGTGGGTGCTTCCAATTTCCCTCCCCCCTCTAATGTAATTTTAAAAAATAAATTTTATTTATGTTTGTTTTTTCATTCATTTTATTTTCTATTGTATATAGAGTCATTCTTTATAACTAAGAATAAAAAAGAGGGGGAAAGCTTCAGCAAAACTAACATATTATATATATATATATATATATATATGCATATACTGATATTCCATACTCACTGGTTCTGGCGACTAATGTAATCACATTGCAGAAGTAAGGTCATATAGTATCCAGTTCAAGGAAGATGATACTTCTCCTTATAGTTTGTAACATATGGAAAATTGTATTTGGCTCTCAGACCCATATCTTAAGAGGGACGTTGACAAATTGGAAAATGTATTCAAGGATGATGAAGGGTCTGGAAATCCCATCTTATAATGGACGTTTAGATGGAGTGAAGACTGAGTGGGAAGACCTGATAGCCATAGTGAAATATCTGAAGGGCTGGCATGTGAGACAGGAAGAAAGTTTATTCTTGCATAACTTCTGAGGACAGAACTGCCAGTGGGGAGTAGACGTTATGGGGAGGCAGATTTTGGCTTGATATGAAAGAAGAATGTTTCCATAATTAGAGCAACATGGTCCAAAACTATAATGAGCTGTTTTGAATGAAGCCAGCAGTAAAATTGTTCAAGCCAGGGATCTGTGACCATTCTTCAGGGTGCTCTGGAAGGGATTTTTATGTGATGATTGGGAGACTGGATCATGTGATCATTAGTAATCCTCTCCTTAAGACTTAGCTTAAACCACCTTTCCTGGTTTTCCAGCTGCCCCATCCCCCTAAACCTGCCCCATCACTTAGTTTCTATTTTGTATTATTTTATGTATGTTGATTCCATCTATTTCTATATGTGTGTGTTGTTCCCTCATAGAATGTAAGCTCCTTAAGGAGCACTGGTAGCACAGTTGCACTTAGTAGGTACCTAATAACTGTTGACTGATTGTCTAGTCATAGGATCATAGATTGGGAGATCGGCTCATGTAATTCAACCCCATCATTTTGCAGATGAAGAAATTGCTTCTCAGAAAAAGTTCCAGCTAATTAAGGAGTTTCTGAGTCCTTTCAGCTAATTAAGGAGTTTCTGGGGATAGACTTGTAGCCTTTCCCATCTATGATCTTCTGCAGTGACTTGAAGGGGTTTTTGTTTTAGCATGGTAATTTATCCAGTTCTCTTGATTGGTGATGTACCATAAATAGACTCTGGGCTCATTCTCCCAGCCCCCACTAGTACAGTGCATCCTAGATGTTGGCTACTGCTTTTTCCCTCAGGGTTATATGGGTAATCCTAAGGGCATTTGACAGCATCTGATACTGTTGCTTTTGAACCCTTTAGGTGCATTCTACCTAATATCCTTCACTGGTGCCAATTATTGTCCCATCAAGATCAATTTAACCATTTGTTTTCTTAACATTAATTAATAGAAATCAGCTTCCACAAGGAGAAATTTACTGAGAAATGATAGCAAAAACAGAAATACAAACCCTCACATACCCATTCAGTTCCTGGGAGAGTGAGCTCAAACTTAAAAGTGTTTGCTATAAAACATTCCCTCTCACCTCTGAAGTTTGCCCTCTGTACCTCAGTTCTTGGGAAGAGTGAATTCAAATGTAAATTGGTAAGTGACCAATATTCACCCCATCAAGTTCATTTCTGGGTGTGGCCTAGTGGATGGAGCAGTCAGGACCCAGTGTCTCAGCTGCTAGGTTGATTCATTCTTGGGCTGGTCCACACAGGTCACCCTTTATGGCTGGTTCAGCTGTGATGGCTACTGGCAGATTCTTCTAGGGACTAGTTGCTGCACCACTAAAGTTCTTTTAACCTTTTGAAGCTCGCAGAATTGTGACTTGATCTGTTCCATCTCCAATAATATCATGGAAAGAAGCAATTAGTATAGACAGACAAAATAGCAGTGCCATAGGTTCTCAGTCAGATGAGAAAGGGGCTGTCTTACCAGAGACTTAAGAATTTCTTCTTCCTCCCTCAAAAATTTACATGAAAAAAGAATGCATGTTCCTTCATTGGAGCCTTTTATATGCCCATTTAGGTGCATCTCAACAGCCATGTAAGGGTCTCCTTTCTGTCAGCATATGGTAAGAAGACAGAAAATAGTCAGAATACTTGGCATGCTCCGAATTGAGGTCAAGAAGCCTCCTTTATGTATCATCATCCATTTCTAGAAGCAGGATTCATGTGGATATTCAACAGGTAGAGAACACTGTTCATGTTCCAAGGGCTGGACCTTGATTGGCCAGTCTCCTTCTTTCCCTTAGGATACGAATAACAGAATTCACATTTCTTTAGCACTTTAACATTTTTATTTTGGAGGGGAGAAGGCAAGGCAATTGGGGTTAAATGACTTGCCCAAGGTCACACAGCTAGTAAGTATGTCAAGTATCTGAGGCCAAATTTGAACTCAGGGCTGGTGCTCTATTCACTGTGCCACCTAGCTGCCTCATAGCACTTTAACATTTATAAAGGATCTTCCTATAGGTATTATCCCCATTTTACAGATGTGTAAACCCAGGCTCAGAGATGCCAAATTACCCAGAGTTATATAGATCATAAGCCTCAGAGCCTAGATTCAAACCATAAGATTTTGAGCTGAATAAGATTGTCATGACCATCTATTAAGGGATTCTTAACTTTCTTTTGCTCATGGATCTCTTTAGGAGTTGGCTGAAGGTTATGGACTCTTTGATGTTTTTAAATACATAAAATACAAAGGAAATGAATTACGTTGAACTATCATTAGCAGCATATTACAAAAAACACTCCCTCCCCCCCAACAACAACAGTCCAAAAACAAGTTCATGGACTCCAGACTAAGAACCTCTGATCTGATCAAATCCCTTCATTTTACACAGTAAAGAAATAGGTCTGAAGCGGCAAAGGAACTTGCCCAAAGTTTGCTGGGTAGGAAGCATGCCGCTAAATTGCTGCTTAATCCTTGGACTCCAAAGCCAGTGCTCTCACTCCTAGGCAGTAACTCTTTCTCCATCACCTCTGCCTTCTTGGGGTTTTGGACGGCTAGGTGGCACCATAGTACACAGAGCACCTAGCCTAGGGCCAGGAAGACAGATTCCTGAATTCAAATCCGCCCTTAGACACTTACTCAAACACTGCTTGCCTCAGTTTCCTCATCTGTAAAATAAGCTGGAGGAGGAAATCGCAAACCACTCCAGTATCTTTGCCAAGAGAGGAGCAAATGGGGTCACAAAGGGTTGGACACAACTGAGCAGCAAAATTTGTATTCTTTACACTGTCACATTGCCCACCTCAAATTGATTCTTTTCTCTAGAGGGCCAGCTACATTTTAAATTGCAGCCCTTTTATTTATTTGTTAGATTTTTAAGTTCTGAACTGTCTCTCCACACACACACTAGAGAAAGCCACCATTTAGCACAGACTTATAAATATATGTAAAAACATGCTGTGGGTACATCTACTTCTCAGTTCTTCCTCTAGAGGTGTATAGCATCTTTCTTCATAGGTCCTTTATAGTAGATGTAAGTATTTATAGTACTCAGAATAATAATTGTTCACAATTATTCTTTGAATAATATTGTCGTAACTGTATACAGCATTCTTTTAGGTCTGTTCACTTTTCATTATTTCATGTAAGTCCACATTTTTCTAAAATCAGCTATCTCATCATTTCTTGTGGCACAGAAGTCTTCCATCACAATCACATACCACAACTTGTTTAGCCATTCCCCCATAGATGGACATCCCCTCAATTTCCAGTTCTTTGTCACCACAAAGAAAGTTGCTATAAATATTTTAGAACATATAGGTTCTTTTCCTTTTCCCTGATCATCTTGGGGAACAGACCTAATTGTGGTATTGCTAGGTCAAAGGGTATACTTATTTTTATAACTTTGGGCATAATTCCAGATTGCTTTCCAAAATGATTGAATCAGTTCACCGTTCCACCAACAGTGTATTAATGTGCAAGTTTTTCCACATCCTCTCTGACATTTGTCATTTCCCTCTTCTATCATTGTAGTCAGTCTGATAGGTGTGAGATATCTCAAAGTTGTTTTAATTTGCATTTTTCTAATCAATAATGATTTAGAGCATTTTTTATATGACTACATATAATTTTGATTTCTTCATTGAAAAACTGCCTGTTCATATGCTTTAACCATTTCTCAATTAGGGAATGATTCATATTCTTACAAATTTAACAAAGTTCTCTATTTCTTTGAGTTATAATACCTTTATCTGAGAAATTGTCTATAAAATCCATTCCCCCTCATAACTTTGTGCTTTCCTTCTAATCTTCTCTACATTGGTTTTATTTGTACAATATCTTTTTAATTTAATGTAATCAAAACTATCCATTTTACACCTGACAATGCCTTCAATTTCTTGTTTATTCATAGATTCTTCCTCCATCCTTAAGTCTGACAGTAACGTTCCATGTTCTTCTAATTTTCTCATGACATCTTCCTTTATATCGATTATCTTGGCAAATGGTAGAAGATATTAATCTATATCTAATTTCTTTCAGACAGCTCTCTAATTTTCCCAACATTTTTTTTTTTACAAAATAATGTATTATCCCAAAAGTTTAAATCTTTACTTTTATCAAATACAAGGTTACTATAATAATTTAATAAAGTGAATTGTATTTCTACTTTGGTCCACTGATCCACCTTTTTATTTCTTAGCCAGTACCAGATAGATAATTACTACTTTATAATATAGTTTAAGATCTGGTTTTGCTAAACTTCCTTCATATATATATGTGTGTGTGTGTGTGTGTGTGTGTGTGTGTGTGTGTGTGTGTGGTGTATACATATATATGTATATATACATATATATTCTTGACCTTTTGTTATTCCAAATGAATTTTATTATTTTTTCTAGCTTAATAAAATAACTTTTGATAGTTTAATTGGAATGACATTGAATAGATGGAATAGTTTATGTAGAATTGTCATTGATTTTATACCGTTCTAGATGTATATATTGTTCCCTTTTTAACTCATTTCCAATGAGAGTAGATTTCCAGCACTACCAGCCCCTCCCCCCACTTGCTTCTTTCATATCAATTCTTTCTTTCCTGCCTCCTTTGTATGAGATAATTGCTCCTTTTTTCTATTTGCACAATTTTATTTTTTAGAATCATCCCATCCTACACGGCTCAGTCCAAGCATTTCTTTTGAACTACCCAAATAATGTTGACAGTCCTGATAAGTACTGATAACATTTTCACACAAAAGTAAACAGTTTGACCTTATTGAGTTCCTTATAATTGGTCTTTAAAATTTACTTTATATTTCCCCTGAGTGTTATATGTTGAGTTTTCCATTAAGTTCTGCTCTTTTTGTCGAAAATACCTGAAAGTCTTTCAGTTTGTCAAATGTCCATTTTTTTTCTTTTCCCATTCAGGATTAGATTTACCTTTGCTGGGTAAGTTAACCTTTGGTCATAACCCCAGCTCTTTTTCTCTGCAAAATATAGTGTTCCAAGACCTGCAGTCTTTTAATGTAGTAGCTGCTAGGTTTTGTATAATACTGTTTGTAGCTCCAAGATGTTTAAATGTGTTTTCTTGTTGCTTGCAATATTTTCTCTTTAACTTGGGAACTTTGAAACTTGGCTATGATACTCCTATAAGTTTTCTTCCTGTAATCTCTTTCAAGTGATGATGGATGGATGTTTTTTTAACTTCTGCTTTACCTTTTTGGTCTAGAACTTCAGGGTAACTTTCCTTAATAATTTCTTTTAATATTCTATCAAGGTTCCTGTTTTGAATGTAACTTTCAGGTCTTCCAGCTATTCGTATATTTTCTCTCCATGATCTGTTCTCCAGATCAGTTATTTTTCTAATAAGATGTTTCACATTTTCTTCTATTTTTGCATTCTTTTGATTTATTTCTTTGTGTCTTACAATGTCACTAACTTCCTCTTGCCCAATTCTAGTTTTCAAGGAATTATTTTTTCCTTAAGTTTTTGATTCTCTATTTCCAGTTGGTTGGCTTTCTTTTCATAATTTTCTTCCTTTTCTTGGATTGTTCTTAACTTTTTTTCTAATTTATCCTTGATTTCTCTTCATTCATTTTTAAAGTCTTTTTTTTTTTTTTTAAAGCAATCGGGGTTAAGTAACTTGCTCAAGGTTACACGGCCAGGTGTTTCTGGGTGGGTGCTAAGTGTCTGAGCCCGGGTTTCGATCTCCAGGTCGTCCTGACACTGGAGCCAGTGCTCTTACTCGATGTGCTACCCGGCCGCCCCTTTTAAAATCCTTTCAAAGTTCTTCCAAGAACTCTTTTTGGACTTGTGACCCTTTGGTGTTTCTCATTGAAAACGGAATGGCTTTTTTTTAGCTCCACTATCTTCCTCTGAATATGAACCCAGACCTTTTCTATCCCCACAGTAGCTATTTATGGTTGGGTTCTTTCTTCTTTGCTTATTCATTTTTATTTTGTTTTTAGCAGCTTATTGTTATAATCAAGGTCTAGTCCCGAGGTGTGAGGAATGATGGCCCAAGCCCCAGGTCCTTCTTACTGTCCCAGGGTCAATCTTGGCCACTTCTTTCCACTCCCAAGTCTTGGGTAGGGCCCTCAGCCACTCTGTCTTGCAAATGCTCTTGCTCCCTCTGGTCCCTCTTCTTTGTCTTCTCTGCCCTAGAACTGAAACCAGGGATTTTGTTCTCTCACAGCCAGCAGGATTCCCACCCTTCTGCTACTGCCCTCACCAAGTATGTGCTGGCTCCTTTTCTCTTTTAACCACAGCCCAAGACTTTGTCTCGTCAGCACAGCTGTGCTTGGCATCTCTCTTCAATCTTCATTGAAGGTCCTTCAATCTTCTCCTGCTTAGCCCGCCCATCCCCACATATTTCTTGAACTGGGCTTTCCATTTCTTGAATCCGGTATATTTAATCCAAAAAAGAGAAGAGTCAGAGTGGGGTGGGGGCTGGCGGATGGAGGCATGGTAACTGTCCTGTGGAGAAGGATCTGTTTGGCCCAGAAGGCACACCCAGGACCAATGACTGGGAATTAGGAACAGGGTAATTTAGACTTGATGTTGAGAAAAGCTTGCTAATGAATAATTAGAGTAGTCAGCCAATGGAACGGGCTACTTGGAGATGGGGTCCCTTTCCCCTAACTGGAAGTCTTTAAGCAAAAATAGGATGGTCCCTTGTCAGGCATGCTTTGCTGTGATTCTATCCGTGTATGGCTGGATGAGAAGTCCATTGAGGTGCCTGCCTTCCTCCTATTCCTGCAGCTTCCTGTTGGTCCAACCTGTCCCTCCTTCCTCTCGGAATCTTTATCTTCTTTCAAGGCATTTTTCTCCTTTGTGGCACCTTCCTCCATTCCCCTGTCCCACTTTATTACTGTTCTTCCCTTCTGCATATTATAGTATATTGGTATATCAATGTTTCCATTGGACAGTCCAGGGGTTGTGAGGGTATAAAAGGAGAGATACAACTGGAGACCACCTGGGGAGATGCGGCATCTTTTGGGGAAAGTTCAGGAGCATCATAAGAAAGAAAGGGTATGGTAGAACAAGATCAAGCATGAAGGGGAATTCATAGGGTCACTAACTTAGAGTTGGGAGGGACCACAGAAGCCATCTAATCCAGTTACTTCATTTTACAAATGAGGAAACTGAGGCCCAGTTAAATTAAGTTACCAACAGAGATGACGTTCTAGAGAGCACAATGGGATGGGAGGACATAGGAAGAGTTGTGGGTCATGGAGGGGCAGGGATAATAGTGTGGAGGAAAGAATTTCCATCTCAGCAGATGGTGGCAATACCAGGGGGTACTGTAGATATGAGCTAAGGATTTTTTTTTAAACTAGCATTTTTATAATGCTTTAAGATTCACAAATTATGAATATTATCTCATTTTGTCCTTACCACAACCCTGTAAAGTAGGTGTTACTATTATCCCTGTTTTACAGATGAGGAAACTGAGGCAGGGATTATATGATTTACTGAGGGTCAAGTAAGAGTCTGAGGTTGGATTTGAATTCAGGTCTTTTTGGCTCCAGTACCAGGGTCCTTCCGTTGCAGCCCTCAGCTGCCAGATCCTTTATCAGAGTCCTTGGGGCAGCTGGTCCCCTTAGTTCTTCCCTGGCACAGATGAGTGAGTGTTTTGTGTTTGTCTATGGGCGTGTATGTGTCTTCACCAATCATATCACTTATTGTGCCCCTCCCCACTGCTTAACTTCTCTATTGCCACTCTCTGAGCTGTGTGACTCATTGTTGAATTGACCCCGCCAAGACCATTACCTTAAGAAATGTTTAATCAATTTGGTAAAAATAGAAATAAACATATTGAAATAAAAGCAGACACTGAGCACATCCCAAAGTAAGACTTTAATCTAAACACCACTCTAATCCCTTCTGGCCTGAAATGGTCCTTGGGTCATTGTTCGCTTTCTTCCTTTCCCTCTTCCAAACGATCTTATCCTGGAGTCTGAGTCATGGGACAGGGATCCAGTAGATATGTCAGACTACCCAGTTCTTTTTAAAACTGGAGCCTCATACATGTAATTAACTTATGGTTGGTAAAGAAAGCCCTCTGGAAACTTGAGGTCCCTCCCGTTTGTAGGGCTTGGGCAAGTGGATCATAGAAGGCTAACTTTAATTTTTAAATCATTGATACTCCCCAGGATAGAGAAGTTTTCTGGGTTTCAATCTGTCCCTGTAACCTTATCACTGAAAGAGGGGCCAGATGGAATACGTCAGAGGTGAGACCCATGGTGTAAACTGATTGTCTTAATTCTTGTGTCCATAGAGTCTGGGAGGCACACGAGGTCTCAGATACCATTCAGTGCCTCTTAGCAACTGTCTTTCACCTACAGAAACTTGTACCATCCTCCCTCTGATGTTACCACATTACATCTTCAGGAGGCAAACAAGACAAAACTGTCAAGGTTGCTAGAATGTCTTGTTACATCAAGGATAAAGGAAACAGGAGTTTTCTAGCAGAGTCATAACCAGTCATCACTAGGAGAAGATTTTGTGGAGGGGGGAGAGTTGTAGACCAGTAGCATAGAGCTGCAGTGGGGATATTAATACATGGGACAGTCCTACCATTGGGAATGACCATCTTTCTTCTAACGAGTCCTTTGGGGGTAGCTACAGTTGCCTTGGGGAGGAAACGCATAATGGGGGTCAGGAGTATACAGAGTGTAACAGTTCACTTGGCTGATGCAACTTCCTTCCCAGAAAGTCCGAGAAGCTTGCTTCAGGGACAGCAGCAATGACATGCCCTGGAGAGTGTGCAGAGGCATGCATAGACGTTCTGTAACTGGTTCTGGTCTGCTAACTTTGGGGTGAATGGGAGGCTCCTCATTTGACTGCAGAGGCATTTGGCAGGTCTTAGCATTCCTCTCTCTCTTCATCTCCTTGTCTTCAGCTGCCCTCTGAGGCTCACATCTCTGATCAATAGGTTCCATCAGCGATACTAAATGGACGTGAGCTCTGTTCTCCAGTCACACTAGTCCCTTTTCCTGAGGTTTGGCCCTTAGCAATGTGTTTCTGAGTTGGGTGGAGCTTAGACTTGTACGTTAGGTGGTTATTTTGGCAGCTGTGTGAAAGATGATTTAGAGAGGGGGAGACCCTGGAGGTGGGGAGATGCCTAATTGGAGCCTAGTTCTGTAACGGGTAAAGTGGTAATGAGCTGGGGTTGTGGAGAGGTCACAGATGGTCATGATGTTGTGCAGGTAGAATTCAATTCAACTAATTTTTTTTTTCACCTTTTACAATGTGGATAAGTGAATGAATGAAAAGCAATTATTAAATTATTGCTTTTGTGGGAAGCACTATTTTAAGCCATTGAAAATGCAAATTCAAAATCAAGCAGTCCCTTGCCTCAAGGAATCTATAGTTCCAATAGGGGGAGATACATATATAGGAATAGTGACCCAGAAAGGTGTTTTCTGTAGATTGATAGATTGTCTCATCAATTGGTGGATTGTTTTACCCTTCCTAGAAGCAACAGGAGAATCTGATTTGGTTATGGTTTCCAGAGAAAAGAAAGAGAGGAAGGGTAATTTGAGATGATGTGACCGAAGGTAAGAAGATGACCTGAAAACAAGAGAATATTTACAAGTTGCCAAGCTTTTATTTTCTTTTGCCTCTCACATGACCAGATTTCTTTAAAGTTTCAGTTGACCCCTTTAGCTTCTTCCTAAACATAAGGCTGACTTAGATTAAGAAAAATAAAATCGAGGATTCAAGAAAAAACATTGGTTATTTTTCTTCTAGCAAATTAACAGTAGGAAAGGTGTCAGAAAGCTCAGGGTGACATAAGTGCTGAGGAGGGAGAATTCTCAGACCCTTCTGCCTAAACTCCAGCATCTTTCCCTGTCATGTTTCAGGATGGTGAAAAAGAGATGGGAGTAGGGGTGGCAGATAATAATAGACTAATACTGCCTCTACTGTGGTTTGGCAGGTAGAGATACAGCTATTAGGACAAGGGCCTGTACTGAGGAGATAGGCGTGGGTGGGGTCAATACAAATGAAACAGGAAATGGATATTCGAGCAAATCTGTTTCTTCGTGTCCTACAAGGCAGTTCTGCCACGTGTTGTCTTTTCCCATGAGGCTTTGACAATCAAAAGTATGAAATAGGGGGTTTATTAGCAACTTGGTGCGCACTGACCTTGGTTTGGAGACAACAAGTCACATAATTATCACTAATTGCATAGCACAGAACCTCCGGGCTCCTCGAAGATTTCAGAAGAAAAGATTATCACCAAAATCTGCTTGCAACCTCACCAGCAGATAGCTGAAGTCAGTACTGACAAAAACAGAAAGCTTGGCTTATCTGAGGGAGTGACCAGGAGCCCACAAGCTGCCATGGAGGTAGTTAAGCTCTTTGGACCTATCAAATATATCACAGCCGGCTTGTGGGTCTATTTCATCAGTGCCAGCCAAGGACAAGCATTCTCTGGGGCAGCAAATGAGGCTTACTGGTAATGAGGTTAGGGAGCTCAGCTGAACCACGGACTCTGAAACCATTATTCTGGTTCAGCTGTGTGTGCCTGGACTGACTGGGGCGGGGCAGGGATCTAAGAACAGAAGAATGTCAAGTATATCATGTGTATGTGTGCTACCTCCACATAACATATGCTATGGAATGTCTAAGTTCATAAACATGGTTGGCGGGTGGTGTCTGAGGCCTGGCTCGTGGATTTGGAGAGCAGAGCCAACAGCGGTGCCTCTTCTTCCAGCACTTTAGCTAGGAGAAGGGTCAGGCAGGCCCCAGGAGGAGCTACTGGGGTGCCATTTCCTCCTCCCTATGTCATCTTGACTTGGTCACTTAATCTCTACTGGCCTCAGTTTCCTCATCTGACAAATGAATGGCTTGGATTAGATAACCGTTCCATTTCTAAACCAATAATATGAGGGTGTCAGGCTAGAATTATATTGATTAGCTACCCCTCAAATATCTCTCTAGGGGGCACTAGTTCAGGACAAAATAAGCACCATTCTGGATTATTCTTAAGAGGAGGGTAACCCTTAGCTTGTCCTTCCACTAAATGCTGATTATACAAAAGAACATCATTGTAAATAAGCCCATTTATCCAAGCAAATGGCAAGAGAAATCAGAGAAGTTATGTGGATCAGACTGTGCCAAAGAAGACAGAAGAGTGAATGAGATTTTCATCTGGGAGAGAGGCAAGACATCAGCTCAAAGCAGGAGAGGATGAACTATGTCATTCAGAGATGGCCCATTCTAGCAACCTCTAGAATTCCAGTGACATGATGGGGCAGACTTCCCATGCATTTCTCTTTCCCTTTCCTGGAGTGTCCACTGATGAGTCTGTCTGAAGAAACTGGAACCACTTCAGTAATTCCCCATGAACCCAAGAAAGTTCATGGTCCAGTTCAGCAACTCTCCACCAACCCAGAGAAGCTCCATAGGCAATAAGCATGAAGCACCAGGTTTCCTTCCCTCAGCTTGCTCGTCTGGGAGCCAGGTTATAGAAAGCAGATGCCACCTCAGAAGATGAATTTGAGAATCTTCAAACAAGTTAGACTGCTATGGGCCAGGACCAATATCTCAGATTTATATAGCATTTTACGGCTCACACACACATTGGCATTCTTACAACAGCCCTGTGACAAGGGTGTGTTGTTAAATGTTTAACAGCCAGCTCTCCGAAAATGTAGGAGACACTATTAAGTTTAATCTTCGTTATTAACGTTTTGTCCATTACTTTCTTAAGTCTAGACCATTAACAAGGTAATAAATCAAGTCCTAACTTGTAGCATTTGCTGATTTCCAAGGTGTAAATGCTTTGGTCAGTGCCTGGTATGTCGGAGGTGCTTAATAAATGTTTATTGATTGATTAAATGTTCACACTAAAAATTCCTGAGCTGGTGTGAGCTGGCTCAGCATACCCCTGCCTGTGGAGCCTTTAATACCAACTCCTTTGAAGTTTCCACTGTACATTACTGATCCCTGGTCCATTACTCTGGCCATTATACTATGGTCTCCAAAAGCATGAGAGATTCAGAACTAGAAAGGAACTTAACTGTCAGGCACAGGATTTGGCACAAAGTAAGCCCTCAATGAATATTTTATTTTCATTTTTTTCATTTACTCATTCATCCATTCATTCATATTGTATAACCCCCTTCATTTTTACAGATGAGGAAACTGAGGCCCAGAGGAATCATGACTTTCTCAAGGTCATTCATTCAGCAAACATTTATTTAAGTGCCTGCTGTGTTCCAGGCACTGCACTAATCACCGTGGCTACAAAAAGAGGCAAAAGGCCCTGCCCTCAAGGAGCTGACAACCTAATGAGGTAGTGCAGGTGAGAGACAGCAGAAGAGATCTGAACCACCAAACCCAGGCACTCTTTTTCTACACCCTGTGCTCTGACTTAACTCTGTGTCAGGCTGCCTCTCAGGAGATGAAGAACACTGAGAAGAAGAAATATATTTTCAAATGTCCAGAGGTCCTGCAAATGGAAGCTCTTATCGGTCAGATTTTGTAGAGAGTTTTAAGGTTTGTGAAGCTCTTTTCATTCATTACCTTTGATCCTAACAGCAACACTGGATGGCAAATGCCGTTATTATTCCCATTTTGAGGATGAATAAATGGAATGACTTGGCCACAGGCACATTAGCTAGGAAGTGTCTGAGGCAGGATTTGAACCCAGGATTTCTTGATCCCAGTTCCAGCACTCAGGTAGCCTCCTAGGTAGTAATGTTGACTCAGTCCCCCCAGGAGGACCTAGGTTTTAACTCTGGCTTTTCCTGCTGGTATCTTGCCAGGGCTGCCCTCTTTCTTCCAGACCCAGTTTTCTGCAGAAAACAAACACAAGCTCTTCACTTTTCCTCTGCCCTTTCCATCCTCATACCATCTTAGCCCTGCACAATCCGGTTTTTTGCTAGCGATTGCTATGGGAAAACATTCAAGGGTTTAAAATAATAAGCAAAAGAGAACACGACAGGCCTAGGACAGTTTTTGGAAGGTAACAGCCCTGTTCGGGATCTGTGGCTCTGGTCTCTGCTCTCGGCTCAGTCAGTGACTCAGCTCCTTCTGGAGCAGGAATGCAGACCTTGATTGCTCGCCCCTGGATGAAGGCAGTGAGCCAGGCACAGATACATGATGAGCTGGAACTGGCCTGAGAGATCCTCCTGTACTACACCCCCTCATTTTTCAGTAGAGAGAATGGAGGACCAGTGGGGGAATGTACGTTTATCAAGGTCAGATAGCCTGTCACTGACAAAGCCAGGACGAGAGCCCCCCTTCATCCATCTGTGTTTCTTTCTAACTGTTCACTCTTCCTCCCACCTCCAACACATCTACACATCCCCCAAATCAACCTTGGAAGTTTCTGCTGCAACTTCCTCCCGTTCTGGCATAACTGTTTCTAGGGAGGACCCCAGGAAAGATAAGAATTAGCACGTCCTTACCCATCACTCATTTCCCCTGGCCTTGGGGAGGCCCTATAACATTTCTCCCTGTAATGTTTGGAGACATAAGGGACAGGGACCCCAAACTCATTTTCTTTAAATGAAGATTCACAAACTAACAATCTAGCATTTTCCACTGGTCACTCTGTAGACACTGGCTTCTGTCCAGACTCCCCCTTTTTCCCCACCTTCATCAACTCCCATCCATGCTGTGCCAGATTAATCTTCCTAATGCACAGCTCTAGCCATATCATTCCTTACAAAATGTCTTTGATCCCATATTGCTCCCTGGATAATGTCCAAATCCTTCAATTGGGCATCTAAAGCTCTACCCAAGCCAACCCAGGCCTGCCTTTTTAGCTTCATCTCACACTGTTCCTCTACTGAACATTTCCCCTAATTTATCTCTTACTCCTATGCCTAACCCTCCCCTATGAACACCTTCCATCAAATGAAATCTTACCTAGTATAGCTACTACTTCTCTGTTAAGTTTTCTCTGATTCTCCTGACTACAAGTAATCTCTCCCTTCTTTTCTCCCTTAGCACTTTGTATCTCTCTCATGTATTTCCTAGGTTCTGTTACATATTATAATTATTGATATATGTGTCTCATTTTTCTTACTAGACTCATAGAGAGCAGAGACCATGTCTCATTCTTCTTTGTAGCTCATAGTGAATACAGGAGACATTTTAAAAATATGTCTTATATTTGGATGACTGTTCGACAAATCTTGGTCTTCCACAGATAGCAAGCTCTGTGGTCTTACTTTGTCAAAGCCAGGCTACCCACATCTCCTCTTTAGGGATCTAGGGGTCTTCCTAAGGGGTTGTGATATCTCTTCTCTAATGTTATTATATTATTATAATAATTATAATATTATTATTGAAACCCCATTGTGATATATTTTCTCTACCATTAGCCATCAGTGGTTCCATTTACCCAATTAATATCAATTAGTTTTTCAAAGGGATATTTACTTTGAAAATGCTTTAAGGATAAAATTACTATATTTCCCTTACATAGCTGCTTTTCCTCATGGAACTTGATTGGTCCCTGATTATATTTCCTGGTCTGGGGGCATAAAAGGTCCTAACCTCATATAGTCATTGCCTCTCAGACTAGGTGGGTGCCAGAGACCACTTGAGTCATTATACACAGATGATTGATTGATAAAACTTGTTTCCTGATGGAGAAAATGTAGACACAGCCAGAGAAGGTAAGTGCCATTGTATCCTTGTTCCACAGTCTTGTGGTATTAGGATATTAGGTATTAGTCCTTTGGTAAGTGTTCAGTGATTTGTGAGTGAATCTAAATCCACCCTCGTTTTTCTATTCTTTCTCCCACAGTTCCCTGGTTGAGACAATTATGGAAAATGGAAGGACCTTTAACACAAGTGCTTGCACGCACACACCATAACTTAGGAATTGCTATATTTTTAATGATTTTGTAAAGTATTCTATTTTCTTTTTTCTGTTATAGGAAAAATTGACAAGTGAATCTAAAAGCCTAGACTTGAAAATAGGTTTCAATTACAGCAAGACAATTAAATGTAGCAAGCTTTTATTAAGCATCTACTCAGCCAGCCACTGAATGGATTTATGTCTAAACCTAAGAAAGGACTAACTGTCTCAATGGAGTCAAGGGATGCTATAGAATTACCATTCTTGGAAACTTACGAAATAGTGGAAGGATAGGGTACCTCCCACACTCCAATTAGTCAATTGATCAATGAATAAAGTAGAAGTTTTAAATGTATAAAGAAGACATTTTATATCCTGTGATCTCCAATGTGAATGTTTTGAGTCAAGAAAGAAAGCAAGGTCCTATCCATTGAACCTATTCATGGATGAGCTCAGTTTAGCTCAGAAATGGAAGACTTTGGCTCTAGAGTTGAAGATTCCAATTTTTTCCAAACTTCTGATAAGGCAATGTTCTTAGTGGGAGACCAGAGTTTCTTCCTTTCTCTTCTCCCTCTTCCCTTTCCACTGAGCATTTCACTTGAAAGGAGGGACTAATCAGAGACAGTTCAATGGATCAAAAATAAACATAGATACAGACACACGCAGATACAGAAAGATAGACGCCTGAGAGAGGAAGATGCATTAAGGCATGTGAACCCTTGAATTCAAGAAGAATGCTTACTATGAGCTCAAAAAAGGACTTTCTGTAATAAAAATTAGTTTAAGATCACGCTTCTCCTTCACCCTGTGTAATCTTGTGAGAGAGAGTACCCTGCACTTTTGGAGAGAAATATTTTGTACCAATGTTTCTTATTCTACAGCCTTAGCATATATCCTATGTTGATGGTTGAGGCTATTGGCTTCCTTCCTTCCTTCCTTCCTTCCTTCCTTCCTTCCTTCCTTCCTTCCTTCCTTCCTTCCTTCCTTCCTTCCTTCCTTCCTTCCTTCCTTCCTTCCTTTCATCCTTCCTTCCTTCCTTCCTTAGTGTAATTGGGGAAGTAAGGGTCTTATGCTATTGGGGAAGTAGGAGTAGTATTATGTATACTATTTTTGATGATGACAAAAGATCAGATTAAATCATTTGCTAGATTCTAAGACTCTGTAAAGCTCATAATCCATGCCATTCAACAGATAATTTTTAAACACTATATGCAAGCCCTCTGATTTTATTGATATAGAAAACTTCCCTTAAGGCAATTTCTACTGTCAATGCATATTTACAACTTATCATTTTAGAAAGTTGCCTGGATTTCTAAGAAGTTAAATGAATTCCCCAGGATCACATAGCAGTACATATCAGAGGAAAGACTGAAATCCAGGTTTTCTGGACTCCTTAGGCTAGCTCTCTATCCATTGTGTTACCCTACCGACCAGAGATCCTGTTCGTATAAGGTGTACTCTGCTAATCCATCTCTAAAGGCTCTGCATGTGAGTGGGGTCACACATAGGTAGTTTGCAAAAATAGGAATCTTGAAATAATTAAAATGTAGACAACTGGGAAGAGGGTGAAATAACTTTTGGCTGCAGGTTCTATGTCACAAAGTAGGGCAACACCCCTGAATATTCAGGGTAAGCATGATCCAGCATAGATTATCAACTATGTTCCTCTGCTGTTTTATTTCCCCTAGGGATATGCAATAACTAAAAATAGACGAACACTTCCATGGTAATGATTGGGTCTCAGGCAGGTAACCAAAGATAAGTAATTTCATTAGTGTGGGAAATTTTCTTCATCAAGGCAGATTGACAACCAGTCTATTACTTAGCAAATAAGTTCTAGCAGGATGCCTGAGACCACATGGCACAGTGGATAGAGACCTGACTACGAAACTAGGAAGACCTGGGCATGAGTCTTAGCTCTGACACACACTGGCTGTTTGACCCTGGACAAGTCACTTAACCTCTAAATAACTCAGGCAACTCTGTAAATGTATACATTGCAGAGAAGGTACCTACCTGCATGGGTAGTGGGAGTTTAATCACCCTTGGAATTCCCAATACCATGACATCATAGGCCCAATTCATGCACCAGAACTTTCTGAGGCATAGAGAGGCTAACTCATGTGCCCAGGGACATGCTTCTAAAAAGTTTTAGAGATAAATTTTGAGCCAGTTTCTTTCTCTACCAAGAAAAAAATGAAATAATAAATGAAATAGTCCTTGATCTCAAAGTCTTTACTAGCTTGGGGCGGCCAGGTAGCACAGCAAGTAAGAGCACTGGCTCCAGTGTCGGGATGACCTGGGGATCAAATCTGGACTCAGATACTTAGCACCACACCCAGATATAATTGGCCGTGTAACCTTGAGAAAGTTACTTAACCCTGATTGCTTTAAAAAGGGAAAAAAAAAAGTCTTTACTAGCTAAATGATTATAATGGTGATCTAATTGTTTAAGTTTGGTTGGAATTGAATATAATAAAATTTGTGTTATGAAAAAGTCCGACTATGTTGCCTTATTGTGGCATAGAAATGATTGTTCTTGGAGACCAAACCAATGAAATGTGAGCCTTGGCAGTCCTCCCAAGCTAGATTGGCTCTGAGTAAAAACTGAGCTACAGACTATATATTTGTTTACCAAGGACTGGCTTATTTAAGTACAGAAAGGTTTGTCCCCAAAAGATCATTCATCAGGTGATTAAATTTACTTTTTGGCCATGTCAACCCTGGAAAAGTACAAATGCACAAAATGGCCCTCAGTCTTGTTTGGTGCCTTTTGACACTGAGAGTTGTAAAGTAGCAGAAAAGAGGCCAAGAGAATAAAAGAATGTATTGATTTAGCGTTGGAAAAGATATTAAAGATCAACAAATCAAACCTCTTCATTTTACAGAAGAGAAAACTGAGGCCCAGAGAGATTAAGTAACTAGTCCAGGATTATACAGCTAATAAGTGTCAGAGGCAATATTTGAACCAAAGTCTTGCTGACTCCCAGTGCCATACCTATTCACTATGCCACAATTCAACTGGATCATATAATAAGCATTAATTTAACCATTGATATTAATCGTACAGTTGCTGTTCAATGACCAATGGGGGGAGGGGGAGAAAGAGAGAGAGAGAGAGAGAGAGAGAGAGAGAGAGAGAGAATTAGTTTTATTGTAGTAACAGTTGTATTGAATTTGGGATCCAAAGACCTGACTTTGAATCTTGGGCTTTGTTTCTTATCACCTAGGTGACCTTGGGCAAGTCACTTGACCTACATAAGTCTCAGTCTCCTCATTTACAAAATGATATTATTAAACTAGAGAGGATCTCTACAATCCTTTCCAGCTCAGAATTCTATGAATATACTCATTTTGGCACATTACTAGTTGAGCCAGACCACATCTATATTTATTTTCTTATAAAAGGATATTTTAAAAATATAACTAAATGAAATAATAGCTCACTTTAGTTTGGTAAATAAAGAGTGGGCAGATCTAGTTTCATCATGTGGCCAAAGACACAAGCAAACATTTCATGAGATATTTGGTCATCTTGTCTTGTAGTGTGTGTGGTAAACATATGCATGCTAATCTGAAGATAATTGCAGCTTATGAATAAGCATATATTGAAGAGAATTAGAGAGTTATTCTACAAATAGCCTGAAAACATCCTTCAAGTTAACTTATACTTTTCTATTTGGGGACTTGATTGGGAAACTGGGCCAGAGGAGAAATTTATGGTTCGTGATCAAGAAATCAGAGACCCTAAGCTCTTTGACTTACCTTTAGAGACATTTTATATTAGTTCCCTTTGCATGTCCAAACAGCTGTTCACCTTACATGAACTCAACTCTCCTTGCACAAGTGGTCTTCCATGTTTGGAATGCAAATCCTCCTCATCTCCTCCACCATGAATTCCTACCTTCTTTCAAAACATTGCATAAAGGTGCTCTCTCCCCTACCTGAGGCCTCTCACTCAGTCATCATTGCTTTCTGTCCCTTTTAAAATCAATTTTATATACTCAGATTTGTACCTGTTGTCCCTGCTTCTAGTGGAATGTAAGCTTGAGGGCAGGGCCCGTTTTGTTGTCTTTGCATTCCTGGTACCTAGGACAGTGCCTTGTATATTCATACTAAGTAGACATCTCTTATGTTTGTTCAACTGAATTTATACTATTTGGTAACCTCATATAATAAATATTTTCTTATTTTGTTATTGATGCCTTTTGTTTTTACATTGTAGTCATATCTAGATATATGATTTCACATTCTATCCTCAGAACTAAATCTTTCCTTAAAACAAAGAAAAAGCAGCTAATCAAGAACAATTGATGTAGTAATTTCATTAGGAAATGTATGCAATATTCCATCCTTGTAGTTCTCTAATTTTTTGCTGAGGTGGGGCGGGGTAAAAATATCTGTTCCATTGTTTATTTAAAGAACTGATCATGGCTTTTCTAATTACTCAGAGTTTGGTTTAATTTCAGCATCCTTTTCATTTACGTGATTATTGTCATGGTATATATCATTTTTCAGGAATATTTTTTTGAGACTTGTTTGGATTTTATTTTATCGTTTTTATGTTTAGGTTATACATGTACAATTGTGTTAAGTGTATTTCCATATTAGTCATGTGAAAGGTGAATCAAAACCATAAGAAAGAAAAAACAAAAAACAACAAAAAAAGTGAAAATAGTATGCTTCGATCTGCATTCTAACTCCATGGTTCTTCCTCCAGATGTGGATAGCATTTTCCATCATGTGTCTTTTGGAATTGTCTTGAATCATTGTATTGCTGATAAGAGTTAAGTCTATCATTGTTGATCACCACACAATATTGCTGTGGCTATGTACAATATCTCTTGGTTCTGCTCACTTCATTCAGCATCAGTTCATGTACATCTTTTTAGGTTTTTCTGAAATCATCCTGCTTTCAGGAATACTTACTTTCTTAAAAAAATATTTATTTTTAGTTTTCAACATTCAATTCCATAAGTTTTAAATTTTTTCTCTCGTCCCCCCCTCTACAAGATGGTTTGCAATTTGATATGGACTCTACATATACATTCCTATTAAACACATTTTCATGTTAGTTATATTGCATAGAAGAATTATAACAAATGGGAAAAGCCATGAGAAAGAATGAAATCCAAAATGAAACAAAGCAAAAAAGAAAATAGTCTGCTTTCTTCTGCATTCTGACTCTGTAGTTCTTTATCTGGATGTGGCTGGCATTTTCCAATATGAGTCCTTTGAAATTCTTTTAGATCCTTGCATTGCTGAGAAGGGATAAGTCTATCAAAATCAGTCCTTACACCCTGTGGCTGCTACTGTGAACAATGTTCTCCTGGTTCTGCTCCCCTCACTCAGCATCAGTTCATATAAGTTCTTTCAAGTTTCTCTGAAGTCCGCCTGTTCATCATTTCTTATAGCAAAATAGTATTCCGTTACATTCATATACCACAGTTTGTTTATCCATTCCCCAATTGATGGGCATCCCCTCAATTTCCAGTTCTTGGCCACCACAGAAAGCTGCTATTTTGATGATCTCTTTGGGATACAGCCTTAGAAATGATACTGTTTGTTAAAAGGGTATGCACATTTTTATAGCCCTTTAGGCATAGTTCCAAATTGCTCTCCAGAATAGTTGGATCAGCTCACAGCTCCACCAACAATGAATTAATGTTCCAACATTCATATATCCTCTCCAACATTTATCATTTTCCTGTTTTTTCATGGTCGCCAATCTGACAGATGAGATGTGGTACCTCAGAGTTGTTTTGATTTGCATTTCTCTAATCAATAGTGACTTAGAGCATTTTTCATATGACTATAGATGGCTTTAATTTCTTCCTCAGTAAACTGCCTGTTCATATCCTTTGACCATTTATCATTTGGGGAATGACTTGTATTCTTGTAAATTTGACTCAGTTCTCTATATATTTTAGAAATGAGGCCTTTATCAGGGACAATGGTTGTAAAAATTCTTTCCCAATTTTCTACTTTCCTCCTAATCTTGGTTGCATTGACTTTGTGCAGAAACTTTTCAATTTAAATGGCTAATTTTGATTATATTAAATTGAAAAGATTTTGCATAGGAATACTTTCTTAAAGAAGACAAGTGGAAGGCACTGAATGTGAGTGGCACCAAATGAAATTATGAAAGATGAAATTGTCTGTAATTTATGGAATGGAGGGTTAGCCAATCAGGGCCCAGTCCTTGGAGAATGTTCACTGGCACTTCCTGTTGGGTCACATAGAGCATTTGCAAATATTACCTTCCTGGTTCCAATCCAACATGTGGAGGCTTGATAAGTAGTTCTCATCAGGAGAGATTGGGGACTTAGTACTATATGCTGAGGAAGAGCCTTCTGGTTGGTTGAGGACCTAGAAGAAATGATGGTCTATGAGCTGTTGAGCCAGAATTGAGTTTGCACACAAAAGGAGTGATGTGCACCTTGGCCAATCCTTTTGCTTCTTTCTTTTCTCGTGGGAAAGCAGAACTGTTGTGAATTGCTAGGTATGAGGAAGAGGGAAAGGGCAACTATGTTATCTCCCATCCATATGTGTCCATGAGGTCATGTTGCCTCAGTTACTTTTGTGTTTAGTCTGTTTTGGATCTTAGGTAAATGAGTATTCTGAGAGGCAACCAGGAAAACCATCACAGCCATCAGACAGGTCCCACTCACAATTGGACTCAGTAGTAGAGACCACTTGATGGCTGGGCTGATAGAGGAAGAACCTGAAGGTGGAAGTTGAAATACAGAATCTTCATAAACTTCAGGGGTCATGACCACTCCTGATGGAGAGAAATTCATCTAGGGACTCTAGGAAGGTAAATACCAATTTAGAAGAAAGTAAGCAAACATAGAAACTACATGCCATTAGAGCAGATCAAGCTGTCAATTCTGAAAAATAGAAAATGGATACAAGTGAAAGCATTAATCTTATCACCATTCCCTAGAGATGTTTAGACAAATGAAACCAGTCACCAAAACAAAGAAGCAAAAAGAAAACATTTATTATCTGACAAAATCTTAATCTTACCGACAGGGAGATTTAGTCATGAAAGGTTAGCGTGGGTGTAGAGTAGAAGCTTATTTGCAAAACTTTATAAAAGAAGATAACTAAAGACTGAGTAGTATCACCCTGTGAAAAATAAAAAAAAAAAAGTGGTTGGAAACAAGGCTGTAAGTAGGTTAACATGAGTGGGAAATGGAAAGGGAAGGGAATAAGCATTTATATAGTACCTACTATGTGCCAGGCACTTTTCAGAAATATTTGTAAATATTCATATTTCACAATAACCCTGCAAGTTGGGCACTATTATTATTCTCATTTTACATTTGGGGAAACCAAGGCAGACAGAGATTAAATGATTTACCCAGGGTTGCACAGTTAGTAAAAGTCTGAGGCTGGATTTGAACTTGGGTCTTCCTAACTCCAAGCCTAATGCTCCAACCGCTCTAGGATTTCTGCCAATTTCAGGCTGGGCTAGAAGCTGGAACTGAACCCCGGTTACACTCCTGGTGTCCAAACCACATCGCTGCTGTTTGCAGTTTGCTCCTTGATCAGTATGTAGCCTATGCCTTCAATTGCTACTCATATTGGAATGCTGCCTCTAGGCACAGGTCTCCTCACATGACCTCAGATCTGTGGCCCGAGTCTGGATAGTGAACCACAGGGCTGCCTTCTTGCCCTGGTGCTAATTTTCTCTCTGCACTAGAATGCTCCACATGGCTTATTCCTGGTCAGACCTCATCCCCAGTGTCAGTGTATCTGTCTGTCTGTTTTTTATGCTTACCTGGACTAGACAAAATGATTCACTATAATTTTTTCCCCTTGGATTTCCTGATTAAGTTTCAGTCTGTCTGGTGTATTTTTTAGATCTTTCTGGGGTTGGGATAGGGACTAAGAGGAGCTTTTTACTTTTTCCTGACATCCAACCATGTGTAGCTAGGTAACATAGTGGATAGAGCACTGGGCTTGCAATCAGGAAGACTCATATTCATGAGTTCAAATCTTGTCTCAGACACTTACTAGATGTGTGACCCTGGGTAAGTCACTTAATCTTGTTTACCTCAGTTCCTCATCTGTAAAATGAGCTAGAGAAGGGAACAGCCAACCACTCCAGTATCTTTGCCAAGAAAAACCCCAAAATGAGGTCATGAGGAGTGGGACACAACAGAAACAACTGAATAACAACAAGAAGTTATTCCACCATCTCGGCTCTGCCAGACCTACTCTTATCACTCAGAATCAACCACCTGAGCACCTCCTTCCTCTCTCAGAAGTCAGAGACTTCCAAAAGTGAGGCTAAAAATCCCATGTTTCTCTTGTTCCATCCCCCCCTCCCCGCCCCAACAACAGGTCTCTCCCTTCGGCTAGCTCTTCACATTCTTGGAGAACCTCTCTCCTCTGCTCTGCACAGGCATGAAAACGTCCCTGACAACACCTTGCCACTCATCTTTTACAGTAGGGTCGAGGCTATCCTACCTCTGCTGTCTACTAGCTGAGTGACCCTGGGCAAGACACTTAACCTTTTATTGCCTAAGGCAACTCTCTAAGACTACAAATTTTCAATATGGCTCAGAGGAGGAAGTTTCCACACTAGGAGTTCTCCTGTACAGATGAAATCCAAAGTCCAACCAATGCACTAATGGGATGACTCTTGAATCTTGCTTCCCAGCACCTGTTTAGAAGCCTGGGTCAAACCACCCAGTGGGCGATCAGACATTTACCCAGTAGGCTGTGCCTGAACTGCACCTTTTGTGCTATGCTAGACCGGGCACAGCAATGGTCTGTCCCCTGAGGACTCTCATCAGCTGCCTGGTATCATGGAAGCTTGCCCAGCCTGCTCCTCAGGAAGAAAGCAAAGCCATTATAGAAAAGCAAGGACATTAAATTTTATCATTCTTGAGCTACATAGTGTCAAAAAAAAATGCCTGTTCCTGCTCAGCCTTTTGGAAGAAATGATGAACTGTTGGTTCATCATGCTGGTTACAAAGTGACATGCTTAAAGAAAATTAAAAGATTCCTAACATATTTCCCTTAGAATCAGTCATGTGACACATTTTTTTTTCCAGGCAGTCTTGAACATTTTGCACCCTTGAGAAAAATGAAAGCCTCATAGGGAATTTGCTTGGTTGAGATGAGGGGGGAGGAAGGGGAAAGGAACAGAATTGGGATTTTGAACTTCACCCAGAAGATGATTGTGCATATGTCGCAGATAGTTACCAACTGCTTGAAATCAGAAAGACTTCATTTGGAACTCTGGACATGTTAGGAAACAGTATGTGGCTGATTGAGGTGAATAGCTGGAAACCCAGGACAATAAGAGGTCAGAAATTACTGGGGTGGGAGGGGGTGGTGTTTGCTCAAGTGCTGGGTTTTTTTTCCTTTTCAGTTTCAAGTGTATGAGTTCACTAACTTGCAGGACTTAATGCTAGAAAATTTCTTCTTAAAAAAAGCCTGCAGTTGGATTAGGTCACATCAAACAATTCAGTTCTTCAAGTGTTTAATTTTTTTTTTTTTTGCTTCTCCCCCATACTCTCTTTAGCCAACTGTCTTATTGCCCTGGAGAAACATCCCTGTAAGGGTGCTGCTATCTGTTTGGAGAAATGCCTCTCCTGAAAAGCTTTCAGGAAAGTCTCAGCCATGTTCTACTTTCACCCCTTACTGTCTGACCACCTTCTCTACTGTCTGGCTAACTGCCCTGTAGCATTGCCTCATACCTGTGTTACTCTGTTCTCTTCAACCCACGTGAACCAGAACCAAGTCAAATCCACCATTGTTCCTGGGTGGAGTATATTAATCTACTGTCCTACTCTCTGGCAGGCCATTCACCAAAGAGTCCTAAACTGTTCACCACTCTCCTTGGTTAGAAAGTAAGCATCCTGAGGATTTTGTTTTGTATTTGTGGTCCTAATGCGTTTGGCACATTTCTGATTCATTCTTCAGATGTTAACTTCTGGTCAGAGAACTCCTTTGGTCCTTGTCCCTTGCCCTCCTCTTCCCTAATGTCTTGTTTATTAAATGATTATGGAATTGCATTGAACTTAGTTCTTTGATTGCTTTCCCTGTTCAGATACCCTTCTCTCTGCATGTCCAATGAACCACTCTAACTTTTTTATCTTTCTGTCTTTTCCCTCTTCATGCTTATGGATAGCCTGACATTGTCAGAGGATCATAGATTTTAGTGCTGGAAGTGACCTTGGATAGCAGGAATACTAGAGAAGTCACAAAACCAAGGGAAAAGGCCTGATGTAGTGATGGGCACAAGCTATGGCCTCAATCCTTGGCAACTGCTGCTGCCATTGAGGACCTAGAATGAACTGAGTTTTCTCTGCATGATTGAACTAAATTGTCTGGGGAAAGAGGCTAATAAGAGGTTCAATTGGGGAAACTCTGGACCAAGCCAGCCTAGAACTAATTCCCGGTGATTAAGCCACAATTGGATTCACATCAAGAATGGAAATTGGTTGACTGTCCAACCCACTGTATTTGGTCAGCCATGGAGAACATCCTCCTTAAGAGCAGTCAGTGTTTTCTGTGAATAAAAATCAACAGCAAGAACATTCAAAGGGGTTCAGGAGGAAGGAAAACTCCATCCTTCCCTCCCTCCCTCCCTCTCTCTCCCTACCCTCAAGTTGCCAGGCCTCCAGGTTGGATCAGCAATGATGATGGGAAGAAAAAGGTACAAATGGGCATCCTTCACACAGAATTCAAAATGGAGCTTGAGCATATGCAAACAGCATGTGTGCTCCAGCTCAGAGGCCCTGGTGGATCCCAGGCTACAGAGTGAGAAGTAAGCTGGTGTTTCCAAAGCCATCTGGGAAAACTCTTAGATTAATTTGAATTGAACCAAGCTGAGACCCTCTGCATTTCTTCCCAATGTGATGGGAACAGAACAATGACACGATGGGAAGTTGGATGTTTCCTTGTTGAGATACCCATGTGTCCTAGCTTAACAGCTGTCTTAAGTATGTCCAGACCTCTCCTGAAAGCAGGATAATTAACTGCCTTTTGCTTTGAAGTCTATAGAAAGCAGCTTCCTACTGTGGGACATTTACAGCTTCCACAACTGCCATGTCAAATGTGCCTCCTCTCAACCATACCGGCCTAGTTCAAGCCTTTAGATGTTCAAATGTCTCAAAGGTAATTCAAATCCCTGCAGCTGTGACTTTTTTTCAAGAACAGTATTTATTTTATATGTGAGTGTGTGTGTATATACACACACATGCACACATATATGTACATGTATATATCTATATCTATACACATAAAATACATACATATTTATACACACACACATATATAATATGTATATATGTGGCTTTTTTTTTCATTAGAAGCATAAATAAATTTTCTAGGAACAAGACCCTAAATCTGAGTGTCTGTAGTCCTTTATATGCTGAGTTCAGAAGAAGCAGTTATTAGGGAGGAGTGGATGGTGCCAGTAAATTGGTAGTTTAAAATTTTTTTTTCCAATTTATTTATTTATTTTTAGTTTTCAACATTCATTTCCACAAGATTTTGAGTTATACATTTTTCTCCCCATCTTTCTGCTACCTCCTACCCAAAATAGTAAACCTACTGAGTACCCCTTCCCCCAATCTTATATCCTCCCTCATGCCCCCCCGCCAACTTTCTAGTAGGGCAAGATGGATTTCCATACCCCAGTGCTCATATATCTTATTTCCCAATTGCATGTAAAAAGCAATTTTTTTGTACATATAGGTACTTTTACTTTTTTAATCTCTTTAGGATACAGACCTTTGGACATAGTTCCAAATTGTTCTCCAAAATGATTAGACCAGTTCACAACTTCAGGCACAGTGCATAAATTTTCTGCATCCCCTCCAGGATTTGTTATTTTCCTTTTCTATCATGTCAGTCAATCTGATAGTTTTGAGGGTTGCATATCATAGATGTTGTAATTGTTATGTCTCCAATTAGTAGTGATATAGAGCATTTTTATGTGACTCTTTTTAAAAAGCAATTTTTAAAACATTTGAGTTCCAGATTTTTTCCCTTCTTCCCTCTTCACCCACCCCCACTGGGAAGATAAGCAATTCAATATAGATTGTACATGTGTAGTTATGCAAAATATTTCCATAGTAGTTATACTGTGAAAGACTAACTACAATTCTCTCCATCCTATCCCACCCCCCACTTATTCTATTTTCTCTTTTGACCCTGTCCCTTTTCAAAAATGTTTGCTTCTACCTCTCCTCTTCCCCAATCTGCCCTCCCTTCTATTATCTCCCCTCTTATTGCCTCCCCCCTATTTTCCTATAGGATAAGATACAAATTGAGTGTGTATGTTATTTCCTCCTTAAGCCAAATTCAATAACAGTAAGGTTGACCCATTCCCTTCCTGCTCTTTCTCTCCCTTGTAACAGTTTTCCCTTGCCTCTTTTATATGAGATAATTTACCCTAATCTATCTCTCCTTTTCTCCTTCTCCCAATATATTCCTCTTTTACCTCTTAATTTCATTTTTTAGATATCATCCCTTCATATTATCATTTTTTCCATGTAGGAATACAAATAGTTCAGCTTTAATAAGTTCCTTATTATTTTTTTTCCTGTTTACCTTCTCATGCTTCTCTTGCTTCTTGTATTTGAAAGTCAAATTTTCTGTTCAGCTCTGGTTTTTCCCCCAAGAATGTTTGAAAATCCTCTATTTCATTGAATGACCATGTTTTTCCCTGAAGCTTTATACTCAGTTTTGCTGGGTAGGTGATTCTTGGTTTTAGTCCTAGCTCCTTTGAACTCTGGAATATCACATTCCAAGCCCTTTGATATCTTAATGTAGAACTGCTAGGTTTTGTGTCTTGAGTGTGTTTCTACAGTACTCAAATTGTTTCTTCCTGACTGCTTGCAGTATTTCCTCCTTGACCTGGGAACTCTGGAATTTGGCTATAATATTCCTACTAGTTTTCTTTGGGGATCTTTTTCAAGAGGTGATCAGTGAATTCTTTCAATTTCTATTTTGCCTTCTGGTTCTAGAATATCAGGGCAATTTTGCTTGATAATTTCTTGAAAGATGTTGGTTAGGCTCTTTTTTTTTTACCATGGCCTTCAGGTACTCCAATAATTTTTAAATTATCTCTCCTGGATCTATTTTCCAGATCAGTGGTTTTTCCAATGAGATATTTCATAGTCCTCTATTTTCTAATTTGTTTGGATCTGTTTAATACTATCTTGATTTATCATGAAAGTCATTAGCTTCCATTTGCTCTAATCTAATTTTGAAGGAATTGTTCTCTTCAGTGAGTTTTTGAAATTCCTTTTCCTTTTGGCAAATTCGACTTTTTAAGGCATTCTTCTCCTCATTGGCTTTTTGGACCTCTTTTGCTATTTGGGTTAGTCTATTTTTAAGGTGTTATTTTTTGCAGTATTTTTTTGGGGGGGTCTCCTTTAGCAGGCTTTTGACTCACTTTTCATGATTTTCTTGCATCATTCTCATTTCTCTTCCCAATTTTTCCTCCACTTCTCTTACTTGATTTTCAAAATCCTTGAATTCCTCCATAGCCTTTTACCAGTTCATATTTTTCTGGGAAGCTTTTGATGCAGGAGTTCTAACTTCACTGTCGTCCTCCCATTCCATGCTTTGATCCTTTTTATCCCCCCAAAAGGATTCTATGGTGTTTGTGCTTCCTCTGCTTGCTCATCTTGCCAGCCAATTACTTGACTTTTGAGCTCTTTGTCATGGTAGAACTCTGCTTCCAGATTGCAGAGAGCTATGTCTCAAATCACTGAGGTTTTTACAGCTGCTGGAGCTATTAGGAGGGTGCCTTCTCTTCAGACTTCATAAGCTGTGGCACACTGGCCACACACCCCAGGACCACCACCCAAGACTCGATCCAGATCCAAGCAGGTTAAAGCAAGAGTGATTACCCTCTGAATGGTCACTTGGTCCCCCTACATTCTGCAGGCCAGGAGCTCTGAAGGCATCCACGAAGCAGAAGCTACAGCTGCTATCTCTGCCACTCCTTGCCCCAGGGGCAGGAGCTGGACCATGCTCTTTTCCACCCAATTCCAACAGAGTTCCTGACTGACCTTTTACTTTCTTTTTGGCGTTTATGGGTTGAGAAGTTTGGAAGTAGCCACAGCTGCTGGTGATTCACTCTCCTGAAGTTTGCTCAGGCTTCCCCCTGGTCAGGGCCACCCCAGGGCCAGAACCACGTGGCTCCCATGGGACTGCACTTGGCTCCCAGCCTGGTTCAATAGACCCTTTCTGTAGGCCTGCCAGGCTGCCTTCAGTGGGAGATTTGTTTCTCTCTGTCACTTTGTGGGTTCTGTACCTCTAAAATTTGTTGAGAGTCATATTTTGACATGTATTGGAGGTGGTGGGAGCTGGAGCCATGCATAGGTCCTGTTTTCACTCTGCCATCTTGGCTCCGCCCCAAATTAACAGTATTATACGATGTGTTGGCTTATGGTTATTAATAAATGCAAGCACAACTTTTTTTGGATTGTTCTTTGGTGTTTGTTTTTTAAAGTTAAACAGGGCTAAAACAGGACTACTTTTTTCCCTCTGAGGAAAAATCCTAAAGTGATTTTCAAAAAGGGAGCATTCAGAAAGGTTCAGATTTAGACTTGTGGGCCAGAACACGAATAAATCTAAAAATAAAATCAAATAAAAAACAAAACAACAAAACCAAACCAAACCCTATGGTTTGAAGGGTTGTTAGGATGAATCATGATGAGTTTATGACTTCTTCTATGCATATGCTATACACATTTTCCTATAGATGTTTGATATTTACCTAATTACTATAAATAACACAGTAGAAAAATGGTTTTAAACTCTTGACCATTCATGTTTGTGAATTATTTATGGTGAAGGTTATATTTAGGAAACAGAAAAGAAGTATTTGTGTGGGAAGGCATTCTATAACAGAGATGAAATAAAGATCTCTTAATCTATGAATAGATCTTTAAGATAGCAATAAGTTGTGAATTATCCTTAACTGCTATGACCTTTACTTAGCCTCTCTCCAAAGAAGCTGAGAAACAAAGTATTTGTCTTTCACTATAAGGGTCTCTGTACTTGTTCCTTAGATGATGAAGACAGTGGAGAAGTCAAAAATCTGCTGATGACAGAATTTTAGGACATGTAATAATCCTTTATTTATTTGTTCACTCATTCAGCATACACTTTTGAAGTACCTACTGAGGGAAAAGCACTATGCTAGGCTCTGGGGAAACAGACAAAATGAAAAATGCTTCTTACCCTCCATAAGTTTATGTTTTACTCTAGGTGAAGAGGAAAAACATGCCATTTATACAGATAAGTAAATATGTATGTATATACACACACTATATATATATATATATATATATATATATATATATATATATATAAAACCAGAATTAAGGGTTTAATATACTTGAAAAACTCACATTTTGAGAAGAGCATGGGATCAATACTGACACATTATGAATAATTAACCCTTGTTAGGATGGGATATTTGGTAAAGGGCTTAATGAAATAACTGTCAAATTAGGCTGATTGTGCTTTAAAAAAATACAATTGTTTACAAGATGTTAAATGTCATGCAGAAATCTTTGCCACTTGGTGAAGCAATGAAGTGTCAGGAGTTGTTTTTCTTTAAAATTTATGTACATTTGCCTTCAGGGAGTTGATGGAAAGGCACCCACAGAAGGTGAAATTTCTTTGTATGTAAAGCTAAAATTGTTTCATTAAATGTTAATGGACTTAATAGTCCACTTAAAAAGAGAAAATATATTAACGGTTGTAAACACTTAGTGCTGACCTGACACAATCAGAAATTCTATTTGAACTAAGAGTGCTTAACATCCTATGTGAGCAGAGGTTAGGAATGTATTTTGTTCTTTTGCTATAAGGAAATAACCATTCTATTTATAAATAAGTCCAATTTTTAACACAAGCAGCTATTACAGTTGCAACAAATGGGCTTATTTTGCCCCAAAGAAAGATTCAGGGATCTCATTTAACATTACAGAAACAGCAAAGGGCTATAGAACAGAGCAGAATAACCCCAAATTATCATAAAATTGCAGGATATCTTTCACTTTCTATAGACCCTAGAAAGTGAAGTTTAATTCAACAAACATTTTTAAAGTACCTACTATGTACCATTCTCTGGGCTACAAAAGTTGAAAATATTATAGCTGACATTTGTGTAGCATTTTATGATTTGTTATATATTATCTTCTCTGGCTTTCAACAATGGAATATATTTCCCAGATATTATCATGCCCAGTTTCTAGATGTGGAAACCAAGGTTTAGAGAAGCTAGGTAACACACATGAGACCCTGAGAAAGTAACTTAACCTCTGTTTGTCTTCATTCACTGGAGAAGGAAATGGCAAACCAGTCCAGTATCTTTGCCAAGAAAACCCAATGGACAGTGTCATTCATGGGGTCTTGAAGAGTTGGACATGGCTTAGAGACTGAACAAAACAAATATCAAAAGTGGGACTGAATCCTAGTTTCTCATGATCACAACTCTTAATTTACCATAATACTAAGACGTATTTGTTACAAGGACTTTGTTTTTCTTTTTTACTTATTTTCAGTGGGATGGAGAGTAGGAGGAAGAGAAAATAGATTTCTGTTCATAAAAAAACTTTAATTTAAAAAAAGATAAAAGAGAAGAGGGGTTGAAGATATAGTCTTAAGAGGATGGTTTAGTCAGGTGGCATTCACATTTAGGACGGTAGAAGAGAAAGAGGAGTCAGTAGAGAAGACAGAAAGAATGGTCCCAGAGACGGGAAGTGAACCACAAGTATTCAGTGTCGGCAACAAGGAGATGATGAATATCTAGAGTAAGGGATGTCCAACAGTGTCAAATGCTGAAGGAATGTCGAGGAAGATGGGGAGTACAAAAAAATGTCATTTGATTCTGGGGAAGAGAATTTCCCTAGAGTGGTAAATGAATAGAATCCAGGTTGCAGAGGGTTGAAGAGTGGGGGGCAGGGGAAGAAAGCAGAGGTCTTCAGATCCAAATGCTCACTGTCCATGTGAGGGGAGTAGGAAAGGACCAGCAGTTTCTGCCCTGAGTCACATTTTCATGCTATCAAGAGCATGTTTTTGACCTTGGTTAGTATAGCAGATTTTGGATTGCACCATTCCCCCAGATTAAGTGAGGATGAGTGTATCTTACTGCTCTGAGAAAGTAAAAGCACATTCCTCAGAAAACAGAAAAACTAGCAGGGTGGGCAGGTTTGTCAGCAGCTCATTGTGGCCTCATGCTTCATCCTCAGGAATGACAAGATCCCTGTTATTTGAAGACATGGTCATCACTTTTTCCCCAGATCAAGGTCTTTCAAGCACTCAGGCTTGTCCGTACTTTATGGTTTTGCTGAATATGAACCAAATGTAGTCAAGGTTGCCTATGAGGTTCTAATGATCACAGTACAAACATATTTTCATTTCCTTCCTCCCTCCCTTCCTCCTTCCTTCCTTCCTTCCTTCCTTCCTTCCTTCCTTCCTTCCTTCCTTCCTTCCTTCCTTCCTTCCTTCCTTCCTTCCTTTCAAATTAAAGATTAAATAACTTCAATTGAGCAAATATCTATCAAAAACCTATTATGCAAGTGTTAGACGAGAAAAGTTATTTTACTTGGGTCAGTCTATGACCCTAAGGGTTTCTACTCTTTGACCTAGGCTGATGATGTTTACCTCCTGTCAATGCCTTCTTGTCCTGTGCAATTCTTATCCATGACCATACACAGACAATTTATCTTGTTGAAATTCTTCCTCAGACTTTTTTTTTGCTTAAACAATTGTATTTATTATATTTTTAATTTATGAAATAAAACAAACATTTCCATAATATAGTGGAATAATAGAAAAAGATTGTACATGAAACTGCAAATCTATTATGTACATCTTGCTATTCCTTTTAAATATGTAATAAATTTATTTATAATAAAGTTAAATACATGATAAATTTATTATCATATAATACAATATGTTATAATGTATACTATTATTATTTATAATATATAATTGTTTATTATATAATATATAATAAATTTGTAATGTATACACACAGATGAGTTGTTAGACTATTCAAATGGTTTTTAGAATCATCTTTCTCCATGCAGTAGAGGATTCTGTGTGTGTGTGTGTAGGGACTACAGGTACTGAATAGTGAATATAATGGGAAATGTATATGGCTTGATGTCGCTTAACTGTTTTTCTTGGTTAAAGGTGGGGGATTTGGAATGGGAAGATTACTTTGGTGTAAAATTAGTTGCAGTGTGGTGATTCAAAGCTAGCTTCTTTTATCCTAAGTCAACTTTTCTTCCTCTGTAGCATGTTGCCTTTCCTTAAGTGAGCATTACAAGATTTGAGTCTTCAGGAGTGTTTAAGAAATGATAGTTCCATGACTGATGAAGAGCAAGACAATTGCAATCCATGGACACCTCTCTTGAACCTGGGTTCAAGTTTGCTTCTGTAGCAAGCAATTGTCTTAAATCATAAATTACAGACCTTTAGGCAGTTCTCAATTTATAAATTCAGGAAGAGCTATCGTCGGCCAGTTGCCTCAAGTCACTTGTCTACAGCTTCTTCTAGGACCAAGATAAGATTTATTTACAAAATCTTTGAGGATACTTCAGTCTTTGACTCAGCTTGCAGATATACACATATGTGCATATTTATCATCTATCTATCTATCTATCTATCTATCTATCTATCTATCTATCTATCTATCTATCTATCTATCTATCATCTATCTCTCTTCATCTATCTATCTATCTATCTATCTATCTATCTATCTATCTATCTATCTATCTATCTGTCTGTCTGTCTGTCTGTCTGTCTGTCTCTGTCTGTCTATCTCTCTCTCTATCCATATATCTACCTATCTCTCTCTCTATCCATCTATCCATCCATCTCTCTCTCATCAAGCTAGATCAGTTTGCTTTATCCAGATAATGAATGATCAGCCTTCACAGGGATAAGAAAAGGATTATTTTATCCTTGCCATGTGATTCATGGAATAGTAAGAAGAAGATCATTCTAAATTTAAATAGTAGCTTTCTTCAAAGAAGTTCTTCAAGAGTAAGCCATTTACATTTTATTTCATTTTCCAAATTGGGCATACAGGAGAGGAACCTAGAAATAAAGATTTTAAAGCTCCTACTGTATAGATAAAGCAACATGGTATTGAAAGGCCTGTTGATTTAGATCTTAGGTCCCCTAAAGGAGACCTTACAGGTCATCAAATCTAACCTTGTCTTTATACAGATGAGGAAAATGAGGTACAGGGATACAAAGTTGTTTGTCAAAGTTCACATGGCGAGGTATTAATGGGACAGAGATTCGAACCCAGATATCCCGGAATCCAAGTTCAGTGCTCTTTTCCTTCATAGGTGTCCTTTCTTTGTTGGAGGCCCTTGAAACTGCCTTTTGGTATTTCCCTTTTCAGGACCAGTAACCTCAGTGCAGTAAGGTGTCTATGAAAGTTTGAGGGGTTGTTTGGTTGAAGATGAAGAAAGGTTTATCTACTGAGCTATTTTAGAAAAGAGAGGGGTTATTTACTCCCTCCCCTTGCTCCCACCATTGGAGTGTAGGCATCATCAACATTGTATAGTTGCTTACCTTCTTCTCCTATCACCTATGACCTACTCTCTAGTCATTACTTTCTACTCCATTCACATGTAGTAATTTCCCTGAGCATTCTTGGAGGAAAACAAGAAAGAAGGAAGTGTAATCACAACAGGATCAACCCCATGCATCCTTTACCCTTTTGCTATACAGTTTTTGACTACTAGGAGAAAAGACCTAGGTCCATGCTTATTTCATTTTGGGAGGTCTATAAAACTAAGAAATCAGTATCAATAAGATTCTCTCACCTGAACTCCCAGTAAAGATGAAATCCCAACAAGTTAAACATAGGATATGACTCAGCCTCTTTCACTTTCATCTATATACCTTGCTATCACCACCTCCTTTTGTCTGGCTTCCCCTTTACAATAACAAAGCACACAGGTCAGAAAGTCATTATGATCAATCAAATCTTGATCTAGAGTGAACTGGCATTAGTACTGATTAATTCAGAAATGTCAAGTGAAGACTTAATGAACAGAAAAACTTTGGATTTAATATCTGCCCTCTTGGGACATGTGAAAGGAGAGGAAGGAGAGGCAAAGTATGGAAGAGAAACAAAGGATGTTACCATCCTTTATCAAGTCTCTGAGAGAAAAAAATTTGGCAAACATTAGTGGGCTCTATGCCAACAGGTGTCTCCCCTAGGCAGTCACTCTGCTTTATGTATCACTAGAATGCTGGTCATTTCTCCGCTCTCTAGGTAGGGAGAGTTGATCTATCTACCTGTTTCTGGGTCTTCTGGGAAAGGCTCCTATAGGGTCTTTTATTCTAACCCCCTTACTTTTACAGATGAAGAAATTGAAGTCTAGAGGGGTCAAAGTGTAGGAAGTAACACAGGGGAATTTAAACCCTGGTTCTCCATCTTCAAAGTCAGTGGTTTTTCCTCTGTACCACATTATCTCTCAAACCCAAATTCTCTCCTCTTCCCCCATGGGTCTGTTTCTTGAACCTGCTCACTTTTCCTGCCAAGACTGTCCTTCTCTGTTTCATTTAGGAGGGGAGAGGTATAATGGGAATGTAAATTTTTAAGATCTTCCTTGCCCCTAGGCTAAAGTACACCTGGAGCCTGGGGTGGGAGGCTTGTTTTTCAGTAGATACTTCTTGATTAGCCAGTGAGTCAATAAGCTTGTTACATTTTCTGATCCAGGAGAAGGCTATATAAGCCCTGATGTGTATCTTTGTTTTGGGGCTCACTTTGAGAGGTATTCTGTGATTTGATCTACATTCTGGGAAGCCGTTGTTGAGAGCCCCCCCTCGGCTTTGAAAAACCCAGATGTTGAAACCCAGATGTTGATTTGTTATGGATGTAGTGGTTGGACAGTTTGGAAACTGTCTACTTGATCTGTTTCTCTGTCTTGATAATTCTGCCTGTGTACTCTGAAGTTCGGGGTGCTGACAATATATGTTTGACTGATTAAAGTAAGCTTGTTAACCCATTTTGAGTTGCTTTCCTTTAACAAAGCAGATCCAAGAACCTGTGTTGGCAGCAACCCTGGGAACGCTTGGGATGCTTGCTGCTACAAGAGGGAGCAGATTGCTCTTCCCAGGGCAGGGATAATCCCATTGTTTACAGGATCTCCAAAAAGTAGATTCTGAAAGCCTTACTTCTGTTTATGACATCAGCATTACCTAAACATTCTAGGATAATACTTCCAAAGAGTTAGATTAATTTGATTGGTGATCAGGGGTAGAAGAGGGGTGAAAGGAAACTCCTTTGAACCACCTGGTTCTGTTGTTTGATTGTTCCAATTCTTTATACTTTAGGCAGGCCATACCCCTCTTGACAAATCCACTTATTTCTAAGGTGGTAGATAAAGAGAACAACTCTTAATTCTATTAACAATTCACAACCCTGTAGTACCTTTTGGATTGCCCTATGCAGGTGTTTTAATTCACATTTTTCAGATGAAGAAGCTGAGATTGAGAGAGATTGAAGGGACTTGACTAAGAGGCAGAGCCAGGATCTGAGTTTCTGATGCTAAGCCATCCCCTTGTTCAGTCATTTTTCATTTCTATCCCACTCTTTGTGACCCCATTTGAAGTTTTCTTGGCAAAGATACCGGAGTGGTTTGCCATTTCCTTCTCCAGCTCATTTTACAGATTAGGAAACTGAGGTAAACAGGGTTAAATGACTTGCCCAGGTCACACAGCCAGTGTGTGAGGCTGGATTTGAACTCAGGAAGATGTCTTCCTGACTCCAAGCATGGTGCTCTGTGCACCATGGTGCTACCTGGCTGTCTGAGGCTGAGGCTAATATTCCTTATAATAACAAAAGCCGCAATTCACATTATACGAGGTCTTAAGATGTTCCAAGGGCTTTTCTTGGAATCAGGGTACATGGTATATTAGTATTCCCATTTTAAAGATGAGCAAAATTAGTCAGGCAATAAACATTGATAAGTACCCATTATATCCTGATGATATAAAGAAAGGAAAAAGACTCACAGTCTAATGCAGAGGGGGCATGGGAGGTGGAGACTACATGCAAACAGCAACATATAAATAAGCTAAAAATTAGAAATAACCAACACAGGGAAGGCATTAGAGTTATGGGCAATTAGGAAAAGCTTCCAGAAAAAAAATTGAAGGGAGCCAGAAGGAAGAGGTGAGGAAGGAGAGCATTCCAGGCTTGGGTATACCTGGTGAAAATGCCTGGATTCAGGAGATAAAGTACATTGTTTGTTTAAGTCCAAAGTCACTTGTAGAGAATGTCAGCATAAGATCCACGGAGACTAGAAAGATGGGGCAGGTGTTGAAAGGCTTTGGATGCCAGATGGGGGATGTTATATTTGACCTTAGAGGTGATAGGGAGTCAGGTGAGTTCGTGAGTATAGGGCAACATGGTTGGACCCATGCTTTACAAAGATCATTTTGGCAGAGGAATGGAGGGTGGATTAGAGTGGGGAGAGACTTGAGAAAGGCAGACCCACATGAATCTATAGCAATAGGGCAGGTGGGAGGCTGAGGAAGACCTTCTCCAGGTAAGGTTGATGTCAGAGGAGGAGGGGGGCATTCAAAAGATGCTGTAGAGGTGAAATCAACAGAGCTTGTGAGCAGATTGGATATGGGAGGGGGGGTGACAGTGAGGAGTCCAAGTTGACACAGGTCAAGAGAATGAATTGGATGACTGAGTAGATGGGGTTGCCTTGCCCAAAACAATAAGAGAAAAGTTGAGAAGAGAAGAGGGCTTTGGGGGAAAGATGATAAGTTCAGTTTTGGACACGTTGGACAATGAGGCTTGAAGAAGCTAAGAAACCTACTTGAGGTCACACAGTAAGGCTCAGCAATAGGACTTGAACTTGGGCCTTCTGACCACAAGTACAACACAATTTCCACAGGACCTCACTGCTTCTCCTTGGAAATATTTATTTAGTTTTCCAAAATGACACACTTATGAAATCCCTTTTCAATTTCCTAGTTAGAGTTCCAACTTTTCTTGGCATAAATAAGTCCCATTTTTGGGCTCATAGCATTAAAATAGCATGCTTATGATAAAGTACTTTCTTTACGGCTGCTGGTAGGCAAGGGATGCCGGCGACCCAGTGGATTGTAGAGAAGATAATTACCGCCTGGCACATAACAAGGGCTTACTGAATACATACTCATATTACCAGCTAGGAATTATAAGAATAGGATTCCATTAAAGGCTTTTGGTGGAATCATCAATTCCATGAATGGGTTTTAGGCTCAACAAGTGAAAGAGTCCACAAACTTCAAGCTGATTCTAATGACAGATGCCTCCTTTGGTCCTCACTGCCCCAGCTTGGACTGGACATGAGCTCCCAAAGGCTCTGAGTGACCGGCATTCTTTAGTGACTGCCAGACAATTCTGTGCTACCTCAAGTAACTTGGGGCACAACTTCTGGTCCAAAGGTCATTCTTACAATAGGTGGGTCCCTCCTTTTCCTGGGACTGTCCAGATAAATCCCTAATGGTATTGACCCTAATTGTAAAGGGTTTACACTGTACTCTAGGTCAGGGATTATCAGCCAGGTGGATGGAGGGTACTAAGAAAAGGTTGTCAATGACCTTCACCTTGGAAACCACAGGGGAGAAACTAAGGTGAAGATCCAAAGTCTGGAAACAGATTTTTAAAATTGGGGTCCCTGAAATTTTTTTCAATATTTTGAAAATGATGTTTCATTATAATTGGTTTCTCTTATATCCCACATATTTGATTTATTATTCTGAGAAGTCCAGAGGCTTCTCCCAGCTGCCCAAGGGGACAACCGGGACACATAAAGAGTTTAAGACCATCTTATCAGGAGTATCTTCTGACATGTGAGTGAATCCTCTCAAGGGGATTTTAATGCATACCTTGAGGTCTAGAGACATAAGCATGACAGGAAAGCCTCAGGGGGAATTGATTCTGCTGACTTCAGAAGAGGAAGAGAGGAAGAAAGCAAAGGAAACAGGAGGCTTTGGGCAAATCAGACAAGAATAAGAAGGAAGAGGATTAGGGAATAAAATACAGATTCTGAATTAGCCCCAATTCCTCTAGGTTTCTAAGGCTTAAAGATTCCCTCTTTTGTTGACTATTTTTTACAACCCAGTTGGAGATATTGGTAAGTGAAATGACTCTGCCCTACTCCGCAAAGCAACAGGGCATTGCAGGTAAGATTTGAACTTAGGTCTTCCTAAGTCCAAGGCTCAGCACATTAACCCTGATGCCACACTGCCTCCTTTCTTAGAACTAGCAGTAAGACCTCTTGGAGAATCTAAGGGAGGATGGTATGCTGGTCCAACAAAAAGCAGGACAGGAAGGAAGGTGGAAGAGAGGTAGGTGAAGGCAATGTGGGATGAAAGAAAGGTGGTGTTAGTGTCTACCAAACAAAGCCTTGAGAGTGGGCCCTCAGATGTTAGGGTAGTAGGAAGTAGGGGACAGAATCAGAAGGAGTAGCTGGACTCAGGGGGTTAGAGGAGAGGGAAGGCCTTTTGCTATAAAAAGAATCTCTCCCACATGTCTTACCAGTTGGAAATTACTTTAAGTTAATAAACACCTGGGGAGATAGTGACTGGAGACCTGACCTTGGAGTTAGGACACCCTGGGTTCAAGTCTGATCCCCAGTATTTACTATTTGTTTGACCCCCTAGTAAGCCCCTTGATCTTGTCAACCAGAACAAACTGGCCTCTAACCTGGGGATGGCCTGAGCCAAACAGGACAGGCTAGAGACAGGAGAGTCAGGAATCAAATAGAAGTTAAATTTCAAAGCAAGGGAAACAGCTTATAAGCAAGGACAAGTATGCCAGGGCCCCGCCCCTAGTAGGGGGACCCAAGGGAGTGTGGGGAGATCTCAATACTTTTCCAATGGCACTGTGAGCTGTAGCCCTGACACTAAAGGGGAACAGCAGCAACGAGACAAGTTTGATTCACAGCAGGGCTTCATGACCAGAACATGGATATAGCAGGTGCTTGTCTGAGCTCAGAGAACACCTGGTGCCAGTCAAAGCAATGCTATAATTATTTGATTTTGCCAGAGGGTGAGTGCAAAGGACTGTTGTTATGCCAAGCTCAGGGCACAGCCTGCCTTCTGTGCCTTAGCTCTGAAAACAGTGTGTCTCCTAATGTCTTGACAATCTCAACTCACAGAACAGGAGGGACTGAATGAGTAGGGGGAGTTTCCTTTCTTGGAGTCCCATCTATCTATAAAACTTCGGTTAAGTTCATCTGGGCTAAAGCTTTGGGGGTTTGGGGTAAGAAGGAAACTTATGATTTCTCCTCAGCCGAAAATACTGCTATTTAGGGAGAAACACATGCTGCTGCTTCTGAGAAGAGTTCTCTAGGGGAGAGTGCTGTGGATGGGAATGGTGGCAGATCAGGCAGTTGAAGAAACACACTTGCTGGGCCAGGGGACAAAGATTGCTGTGATTTCCAAAAGGTAGGACAGATAGAGGAAGATGTCGCCCCATTTTTCTCTTTGGGTCAGAGTGCTGGTTACTCTACCCTTAAACCCTGCAGAGGTGCTTGTTGGTATGGTAGATAGACCTCTAGACCTGGGGTCAGGAAGACCTGAGTTCAAATTTGACCTTAGACACTTACCAGCTTGTGACCTTGGGCATCACTTTCTGTTTGCCTCAGTTTCCTCATATGTAAAATGGAGATAATAATAGTACCTAGCTTCCAAGGTTGTTGTGAGAATCAAAAGAGATGCTATTTGTAAAAGGTGCTTAGTGTGGCACAGAGAAAGTATCATATAAATGCTCACTCCCTTTCTTAATTATGGGTCTGGGTCACACCGACTTCCTGACTTCTAGGAAAAAAAGTATTTGGAAGGAGAAAGAAACAGAATCAGAGACTGCTGGTTGCTCCTTTGCTTTCAAGGTAGGGAGAGTTATATTTTTATTTCCAGTACTTAGGAAAGTTGGAACATAGTAATCTTCAGTTTATTCTGTATATATCTTGTTTGTACTGGGCAGTGAGTTGGGCCTGGAGTCAGGAAGACCTAAGTTCAAATCCGGCCTCAGATACTTACTAGCTGTGTGACCCTGGGTTAGTCACTTAATCCTGTTTGCCTCAGTTTTCTTATCTGTAAAATGTGCTAGAGAAGGAAATGGCAAACCACTCTAGTAACTTTATAAAGAAAATCCCAAATGGGGTCACAGAGAGTAGACATGACTAAAAAGACAGAATAACAAAATATCTTGTTTTTACATAGTTGTTTGCATGTTATCCCCCACCCCCAGGTTAGACTGTGAGTTCATTGAGAGCAGGAACTATTTTTGACTTTCTTTGTAACTCCAATGCTTAGCTCAGTGGCTGGAACATAGTAGGTACTTGTTGTTGGGTTGTTTCAGTCATGCCCCAACTCTTTGTGACCTCATTTAGGGTTTTTTTTTCTTGGTTAAATACACTGGAGTGCTTTGCTATTTCCTTCTCCTGTTCATTTTACAGATGAGGAAACTGAGGCAAGAAATGTTAAGTGACTTGCCCAGGGTCACACAGCTCAGTAAGTATCCGAAGCCATATTTGAACTCATGAAGATGAGTCTTCCTGATTTCCAGTCCAATACTCTAAACACTGTGCAACCTAGTAGGTGCTTAATAAATGTTTACTGATTGAGTGACTAAGCACTTAATAATTGTCTGCTTGATATGTACTATTGCTGGGCTGCTTGTGAAGTCCTTCCTTTCTATCTCCCTGGGAGGATCACCTTGGGAGGGTGAACAATCAGACCATTCCAGCTTCCAAAAGGAGAGAAGAGGAGAGAAAAGGGCCAAGAGGTTCTGCTTTTTGTTTACCAGATGAAGAGACAAATAAAGACCATTCAGAAGAAGGACATCTTTAAGCCCTGCCTACTTCTTCTGACCTGTGTAGGTTCTCTACATTCCTTCTTGTGTCTGTTCCTCAGGTCTCCTGATGTCTGGAGCCAACATCGCACCTTTAACTTTCCAAGTTGTAGGGGCTGCTAGGTTGTCTCCTTTTCCAGTGGACTTCTGAATCCAGGCCTCCTGGGACATTAAGATGAGAAAGGCACCTCTTTAATGGAGGCTTAAGAGTTATTAGGTTCATTCAATCTATTATTCTGACTGCAGCCCAAGGAAGAGGAAAAGCTAGTCTGTCTTCTTTATTCCAAACAGCTAGAACAGAACTTGGCTTCAGGTCATGATGATGATGTCCCAGGACTGGGAAGCAGGAGGCAGGTTCCTAACCACAGCAGCAGTTAAGCAAGAGAGCATCGATGTGTAACAAAATCAGAATCTGAACTCCCATGCTTCTCGGTGCTGCCTAGCATCAGACTTAGAGAAAAGTTCTCACGATATCGGGTTACTAAGCAAAATTTCAAGGATGACAAACTCCTGACCTTTAAAAGGCAAAATTTATGAGACAGCCTGGCATAGCAGATAAAGAGTTGGTCCTCGAGACAGGGAGACCTGGGTTCAGTTCTTGTCTGTGACACATACTGGCTATGAATGTACTCTGAACAAGTCACTCTTTCAAGTGCCCCAGGCTAAATTAGTTCTAGACAGTGCGTTGTTGAGGTGCTACTCTTCCTTTAGAGGAGTTCCTTACTTTGCTAGGAGCACTCTACATAAATTGACATCCCTGGTCCTATCCAAAAGAAAAAGAAAGAAAGGAAGGAAGAAAAGGGAAGGGAAGAAAGGAAAGAGAAAGAAAAGAAAGGAAGGGAGAAAGAAAGAAAGGAAGGAAGGCAGGAAGGAAGAAAGGAAGGAAGGAAGGAAGAAAAAGGAAGTAAAAAGGAAAGAAAAAGAAAGGAAAGGAAGGAAGAGAGAAAGAAAGGAAGGAAAGAAAGAATAGGAAAGAAAGAAAAACACAAAGAAAAGAAAGAAGAAAGGCAGGAAGAAAGAAAAGAAAGAAGGAAAAAAAGAAAGGAAGAAAAGGACAGAAGGAAAAAGTGAAGAAAGAAAGAGACAAGTTATTATTCAACCCTCTAAGGAAATTCCCAACAACTTTCTGGTAAAATAACCTCTTTTTTGTTGCTGTTGCTTTTTGGAGGGGGGAGGGGAGGGCAATTGGGGTTAAGTGACTTGCCCAAGGTCACATGGCTAGTTTTTGTGTTAAGTGTCTGAGGCTGGATTTGAACTTGTGTCCTCCTGACTCCAAGGCTGGTGCTCTATTCGCTGTGTCACCTAGCTGCCCCTAAAATAACAATATTTGAAGTAGTCATGAAATTTTGATAGAGTAGATATCCACACAGCAGCTACAGATTGCAATCCCTCTATTCTCTGTTACATAGACATTTGTTATGGCTCATGTTATAGGGAGGAGTAATTGGGAATTGAGCTAGTCTATCCTTGGATCCAGGTCATATTTATACCACAATGATATGTGAGAGTACTCTAAGAATCATACACAAGGAGTCCAAAAAATCTTCATGCAGATCAAAGCTTATCATAACAGAAAAATGCACAATAATTTCTGGGATACCATGTGTATAAATATGTATACATATAAAATACATCTATATTATATATATACATAAAACTGTACATTATATAATATAATATGTTACATGTATAATAACTATAATTACAATAAATTCTCATAGCTATTATTTGATACTCAGAACAATTCTGTGATTAAGTAGTACAAATATTGTTATCCCTACTTTACATATTAGAACACTGAGGCCTGGAGAGGTTGACTGATAGGTTCATGGTTTTTGATGTAGAATGAATTTTTTAGAAGCCATTTATTCCAACACCTTTATTTTTACAGACGATGAAAATGAGGTCTAGTGGAGTCAAAGGGTAGGAAATAACATGGGTTTTATTCTTATTCTTGACCTTAAAAGTTAGTGACTTTCCACTATCCTACACTGCTTCTTTATCCCAATTTTAATAATAAATGTCCTTTCTATCCCATGACAGAGTCTTCCCTTGTAACAAAGATGTATAGTTAAGCAAAAAATACCGACCAGCACTACAGCCGCATCTGAAAACATGGGGCTCACTTTGTACCTGTAGCCTGCCAGCAGCCTGTGCTGAGAGGAGGGTGGTTTGTGATACCTTCAGTCTGCCAAAGGCAAGATTGGTCTTTGCATCCATTAAAGAGCTGAAAACATTCAATGTTATTTTCTTTTACATTGTTTTAGTCATTGCCTAAATTGTTTTTTTTTTTTTTGGTTCAGCTTACTTAACTGCAATTCATATTAGTTTCTCTGAGTTTTCTTGAATTCTGCGTAATTGATGTTTTTTTACACTCAATAATACTCCATTGTTTTTATTTATCATAGTTCATTCAGCTATTCTACAACTGATGGCATACTGTTTCTTTTTTTTCTATCACAAAAAGAGCTGCTAAAATATTTTTGATAGAGAGGACCTTTCTTTTTGTTCTTGACCTCCTGCCCAGATCTCTGCAAAAATGGATTTTATTAGTGACTTTTAATTTTAGTTTGAAAGTATATTCTTGAACAGTTGAACTGATTCATGGCTCTGTGAACAGTGAATTAGCATGCTTGTCTTTCCAAAGGCCGTCTGACATGTACCATTTATGTATTTTGTCATTGCCAGTACAATGTTGAACTCAGTCTTTTTACAACTAACTCAGTGGGTTTCTCCCTCCTCCTCCATCTACAATGTTTGCCCTTACTACATCATGTTATCTAACTAAAAAGCCCAGCCTTCTGGGTATTGTAATTAAAAAGTCAGAAATGTGGAAAAGCGGGCTAGTGATTATCCTGGGGCACAAGAATGTGGACATTCTGAGCAGTTCAATGAATCTATGCTTCAGGAGCTCCTTCTAGTGATTATCACAAGTCATACTTGCTTGCCTACCCTGTGTCTTCCTTCCTTCCTTCCTTCCTTCCTTCCTTCCTTCCTTCCTTCCTT
>NW_027186457.1:20428833-20479223 GCF_028583685.1 Petaurus breviceps papuanus | reverse complement strand
CCTTCCTTCCTTCCTTCCTTCCTTCCTTCCTTCCTTCCTTCCTTCCTCCCTTCCTTCCTCCCTTCCTTCCTCCCTTCCTCCCTTTCTTCCCCAACTTTATTTTATTTTCAGTTCGAAATTCTTCCTCTCCCCTTCTCCTTCCCACTGAGAAGGCAAGAGAAACAAAACCTATTACAAATATATATATAGTCATGCAAATCTTTAAACTGTTTAACTGATAAAAAAACTACCCATGGTCATTGTGTTGATCAAAGTTGCTAAGTCTTTCAAAGTTGTTCTTTATAATACTGCTGTTGTACAAATTGTTTTGGTTCTGATCACCTCATTCTGCATCAGTTCATACAAATCTTCCAGGTTTTTCTGAAACCATCCCTTTCATTGTTTCTTTCAGCACAATAATATTCCATTATATATCATAACTTGTTCAGTCATTTACCAATTGTTAGGAATCCTCTCAGTTTCTAATTTTTTGCTACTAAAAAGCAAAACAAAACACCCAAACCCTGCTATAAATATTTTTGTAAATATGTGTCCTTTTCCTCATTCTTTGATCTCTTTGGGGCATAGACCTAATAGTAGCATCTCTGGTTAAAGTGTATGCACAGTTTAGTAACTATTGGGGTATAAGTTCCAAATTGCTTTCCAGAATAGATGAACCAGTTCACAACTCCACCACACGAAAAAGCTAATTTTCGCATATCCATTCCAGTATTTTGTCAGTTTCCTTTTTTCCTCATTTTAGCCAATCTGATCACTCCATGCTATCACCCTTGTCTTTGTCCTCTCAAAAATTTGCTGGAGGAGGGCCACCTGTTGTTATGGAGAGCTTTCTTTTTTCATGATATCAACAGGGTCCCAGTGGAGCCCTCTGGTTGTCCACTTATTTTCCTTTGCTCTTGCCAAGTGACCACCTTGTCTTTTCTTTCTGTCATGCGATTCTTCAAGGACATCCTTTACTCCTGCTCTTTTTCAGAGTTGCCCACTGGTCATATGTTGCAAGAAGCTCCTCCCCACCACGCGCCTCTCCTTTGCCCTTTGTGCAATATTCATCGATAGTTCTTTGGAGTCAGTGGTGTTTCAACTCTTGTTGCCCTAGAGCAATACTGGTAGAATATTTTTATGGAGAAGATGGGCCTTTGCAGTTATGGGAACTTGGGGTCGCATATGAAAATGCTTTGCACCTTTTGGAAAGCAATCCAGTTCACTTTCCTTTTCAACTCTGGGCTCATCTGTATTATCTGTCATACACACACAAACACACATCTACATTTATATATCTCTATATACGTACATGTATATATACACACATGTGCATCAATATGAATATTATGTACATATGTACACACACCTATATGTGTGCATATGTATATATACACATATATGTGTTCATATGTATATTATGTACATATGTGTATAGGTACACACACATACCCTTCTGGAGCTTATTGAACTCTTTCTTTTGTCCAATAATTTCCATAAGAGGTCTTCATTCAATGCATGTTGAAATCTAGCCAATGGCTATTCTTCATCCATTTAGTCTTTCTTGTGTGGATGGACTGCCCAAATTCATTTAAGTGATCACAGAAAGCTCTGCTATGTCTTGAGGCTTGATATCATTAGCACAATATCATCTACAAACAGGAGAATCTGGAGAACCTCCCCATTCATGGATAATCCCTCTTTGGTGTGGACTCTGTCCTGGATCTCCTCCTTTGCCATAGCAGATATTTTCACGAACATACATCAACTCCCATTTTATGCCTCCTTGATGTTTATTATCAGGGTTATTCTGTCAGCACAAATGAGTTTGCAATCTGATTCTAGAAAACTGCACTTAGGGCTCTTGAATGTCCTCATATCCCCACCATAGTTTAAGATTAAAATTGCTCTTGTGTGTTAGTTTGGGCAAGCTGGGCAAGTGCATATTGCTGGTCTGACCAAGTTCTAAGTGATCCATGGGGCATTGGATGCTTGCTTAACTCTCTAGGTTAAATTAAACCTTTTTGGGTTTCGGTTTCTTCAAGTATGAGAAAGGATCTTAGTATCATAGATTTAGTACTAAGGGCAGCCTTGGTAGGTAACCTAATCATATTTTTGGGATTATACATCTAGAACTGGAGGAGACATTGGAGGAGGCCCAGGGAGGCCCAAGGCCGCACAATGATCACCATCAGGATTCTGATCTGAACCCAAGTCCTCTGACTCTAAATCCAGGCTCTTCCTAGTACCTTGTTAATTAGCACTATGAAATTGAAAGTGCTCATCTGGCAGTGTGACATTACAATAAATCAAGATAAGAAAGAGGGCTAGATTTGGAGTTAAAAGACCTGAGGTCAAACACTGGTCCTGTTTTAGACTGTGTCTCTATGTGTACTTCTGGGCCTCAGTTTCCTAATCTGTAAAATGAGGGAATTGAATTCCTAAATTCCTTCCTTCCTCAAGTCCTTCCCTGAATTCTGTCATCCTTAAAAAATAATAAACAACCAAGAAACTTTCCTAAAGAGTTTGATGCCCTCCTTCAGCCCATTTCTTCACTGTAAACAACCGGTCCTGTTGGAAAAGTCTCCCCTGCTTTTAACATGCTGCATTTGGACCCATTTGTCTTGTTCTGTTCTCTATAGGGAACAGCTCATTATCATTTTGTGATGCCTAAGGGCCTATTACATACTGTGCATATAAAGCCATTATTAAGTGACCTCCTTAACCTTCTCTTCTCCAGGCTGAATTATCTTAGTTTCTTTAACCTTTCCCCAAGAGCTTATTTTTCAACCTCTCTAATCACTTTCTGTGGCTTTTCTCTCAACTGACTTAAGTTGTTCAGATCTCTCCCTAATTGTAGAACCCAGAACTAGAAATGATGCTCTAATTTGAGTCTCTCAAGTTTGTGAGTAGAGCCTGGGGACACCAGAGGGACTAACATGCAGGCAGAAGCAGTGGCAAATTGTGTAGTAGAAGGTCAAGGGAAGGGAGGGGGTAGGAGGAGGTTCTCTCTCTGTCCCAGATTTGTCCTTAGCTTAGGACTGTCCAATTCGGAGATTCCATGATCCCCTGCTCATCGTTTTCAGGACTGAGTCAGTTTCCCAAACAATGGCAGCCAATTTTCATAGATGGAAATCAATTAGTGAATTGTAGAGTTATATAGATCCTTGACTAAGGGCACATCTGGGACCTTTACATGAAGGAATTCTCCAAAGGCTTTGAGAGGTTTATAGCTTTGGAGAAAAGACTAGGGTGAGACGTGCTGGAACCAGGGACTGACCAATGAGGTCGTTGGTCCTAGTATGATGCAACACTCTGGCTTGGAGATGACCCTCAATTCTTGAAGGAAAAGTGCAAACATTGTTTCAAAGAAGTTGGAAAAGCTTCAAGGAGGTCCTTGGTGATGGATTGTTCAACTGCTGTCCTGGTCCAACCTTGCTAAAGTCAGGAGGCTCATTAGTAGTAGGCTTAAGTTTTGACTAGTTTTGACCACTAATCTATGAAGCCAAGAAAATGGTGGACTGCCATCTTTTACCCATCCACACTGATGAGATCACAGATCCATAGAAGTCATGGGGGCTCTTAAGAATCTCTAAATAGTCAGGGGTGACAAAGACACATATCTGAGTTTGGGTCTCTCCAAATGGCTAAAACCTTAAAATGACCCAGTTTGTTCATGAACCTGCACTTGATGAAATCTTTTCTAAAGGAGTATGCCTTTGGAGATGCAGTACTTTGGGAGGAGGACTGGGGTGCAACTTGTACCTTAATGTATCTACTTAGCTGGCATTGAATTGGCTGTGTGTGGCTATTGTTACAGTTGGTTGAGAAGGAAAAATGTTCTTACGATGTATTGAGAAGGGGAGGAAGGCTGTGTGTGGGGTTGATTGCTACAGCATGTTGAAAAGGGAAAGAAAAAAGAACTTTTCTGTCTCTGAATCATAATCAGTGATTCCTCAGAAGAAGGGAATAAGACAAATTAATATTCTCAAGAATCAGGCAACCAGATAGTGCTTCTAGAGGACTTCAAGCCTCTCCCCCCTTAAAAAGGTTAGGTCTACTTGATAGAGTAGTGAGCAAAAAGTTCTCTGGTATAATTCTACCCTAGGGAAAGTGATCACTGATAGTCCAATTTGGCAAGCACTTATTAAGTGCCTACTGTATGCCAGCTACCATGCTAAGATGCTGAAGATGAAAAGGCAGAAAGGAAGTCCTTACCTTCTAGGAGCTTACATTTGTATACAGAGAGTTTTAAGTTTTACAAAGGGCTTTACATTCTTTTTTTTTTTTTGGGTAACAACTTGGGAGGTAGGTCTTTCCAATCCATCCCATTTTATGGATGAAGAAACTGAGGAGCAGAGAAATTAAATGATTTGCTCATGGGTACACAGTGTCAGAGGCAACCAATTGAATCTAGATCTTTCTTGATCCCAAATCCAGAGCTTTTTCCATGGCACTTAGCTCTTACTCCTTTTCCTTCCTTTTTCCTCTTTCTTCTTCTCTTCCCCATATATGCCTCTGCAATTATCTTCATCAAGACTGTTACCTGGTCCATTTTGGTGCAGAAGCATCTTTTTTGGGGGGGCATCTCTTCTTTCAGAAGTTTGGAAGGAACAGCTATTTTTGTAAGAACATGGAGGCCTCAGAGAGGAGAGAGCCATGGTTATTGCCTCTTTTTTTCCTACCCTGAATGTTTTCCCCTTTCCTTGCTGCTTGACTGAGGTCGTTGTGAGCTACGAAGGAAAGAATGCAGCTCCTTCTTGGTTGGGTTCACCAAGGGGCAAACTCTTTAAATCTACAGCCAAATTTTTTTCAACCTGTAGCATGAGTGCCCTCTGCTGTCTTCTTCCCTCTTTCACTGGGACAGTCCTTTGGGCAAAGAGTCAACAAGCACTTGAGGGCTTTCTATGGGCCAGGAAGCTATTGTGCTAAGCTAGGGCATCCAAAAGAAGGCAAAACCCTTGAGCCCTGCCTTCAAGGAGCTGCCACTGGAATGGGGGAGGAAACATACAAGATTATGTACATAAATGATATGTAGGATGTAAATGAAAGTTAATTTCTATGGGAGGGGGGAAAAATAGGAAATGCCCCTTATAGAAGATGGGATTTGAGCTGTATCTTGAAGAGGGCCGGGGGACCAGGCATGGAAAATAGCCAGAACACTGAATTGGGAGATAGATCTTCACGCACAAGAAATAGCAAGCGATCATTGGAGATCGTATTGTTATGGTATGGTATCAGTCACATCTGACTCTTTGTGACCCTATTTGGGTTTTCTTGGCAGAGAAACTGGAGTGGTTTGTCATCTCATTCTCTAGTTAATTTTACAGATGAGTATACTGAGGCAAAAAGGGTTAAGTGACTTGCTGGGGTCACACAGCAAAGGAAGTGTCTGAGGTCAGATTTGAACCTCAGGAAGAGGAGTTCCTACTGTATTCACTGAGCCACTTAGCTGTAGATCTTATGCTTTGAGATCTTGTGATAGTTCAAATATCTGATTGGATTATGGGACAGTAAGCTTTAGGAAGAAGGATCTAAGAGACCATTTGGTATGACTGTCCCATTTTACAGAGAACAAAGTTGAGACCCAGAAGGAGGAACAGACTTACCCAGGGTCACACAGGTAAAAAAAGGAGCAGAATCAGGATTTGAATCCAGGCTTTCTGACTCCAAAACCATTGCTCTTTCTTCATTTCACACTGCTTCTTCCTGCAGTAAATCTGGCTTTGTTTGATCATAGATTTAGGGCAGGAGAAGACCTTGGAGGCTGTGTAATCTAGCCTCCTTGTTTTATAGAGAAGGAGACAGAGGCCCCATTTTTAAATGATTTTCCTAATCCACATACAAATGGCAGAACTAGGATGATGAACCCTGATCTTTGGACTTCAGGTCCAGTGATTTCTCTGGTGGACCCCTTCACATGTTGAAGCTCAAGGTGTCTTCTAGAGAATGTAGCTGTGAATCTCAGCCTCTGAAGATCTTCCTGGCCTATAGTATCTTAGAGAAGGAAAAAGGCAACAGAGAGGAATCTCTGGTGGATATCATTAAACCCAGCCCACATTTTCTCCCTGGCTTCTTATTCCATCCAGAATTACTCCCCAGACCCCATAAGTTAAGTTGGGAAAGACTCCAAATGGAAGGAGTAGAGGTCAGAGTGGGTTTGTGGCAAGCAGAGGGATGCCACTTTCCCCCATGCAACATAGCAAAGAATAATTTCTTCACTTTCCCTTTATTGGATTTTAGCAAGCTACTCTACTTATGTATATATATAATTTTTTTTCATCCTACTTCTTAAAGGGGGGAAGTGACCTTTCCTTAAATTTTTCTGCCTCCTCCCCATATTTTCACATTTCCTACTGTAGCATATGTTATCATGTTATGAGCAAATCAAGTTATACATAATATATTTTATGTTACTAAATATTTTTTCCCAGTCATTTTTCATTTGTATCTGACCCTTTGGGACCTCATTTAGGGTTTTCTAGGTAAACATACTAGAATGGTTTGCTACTTCCTTTTCCAGATCATTATTCAGATGAAGAAACGGAGACAAACAGGATTAAGTGACTTGCCCAGGGCCATACAGCTAATAAGTGTCTGAAGCTGGATTTGAACTCAGGAAGATGAGTCTTCCTGACTCTAGGCACACTGTTCTATCTACTACACCACCTAACTGCTTATTAAATATACTTATGTACATTTTCCTTAAAAAAAATGAAATAAGATTCCCTTTTCCCTACCTCAATCCTATAACTTCTAAATTTTTGGAAGTTAGCTACTCCAGCTGTAAATTTTAATTTCTTTAAATTGTGAAATACCCCAAACACTAGTGTCTAGTAGAAAATGCCCTCTGTTACTTTGCTAGAAAGCACATATTTTATAAAAATATAAAAAGATCGATTATTTTTCTTCCTGGTACAATAGAAATCATTCTGTCTTCTAGAAGGAAAATGGTAGCTTATTAACAATTGAGAAACACCCAATAGCTACTGAGCTATATTTACCTGCTGAACCTAACCCCAATGATTACATCACTCTTTTAATTTTTCTTACTTCTCATTATATCTCACTTGAATTATTACAATGGCCTTCTACTTAGTCTTCTTGCCTCTTTACCCTCTCTAATACACCCTTGACACAGTTGCCAAAGTTATTTTTCTTAATGGGTTCCCCTGATCATACCACCATCCTTCTCAAAGACCTTTAGTAACTTTTTCTTACATATAGGATAAAATATAAACTATCGAACCTGGTATTCAATGCCCCCCTCCATGCCAATATAGCCTTGTTTCACATTATTCCCTGTTGTGTTTTAGGACTATTTTACTGTTCTATCATCTCATCCTTCCCTTTCCCAACTCCATGATTGAAATCCCTCAACCCATTGAAATTCTCTTCCTTCGATACTCAGCTCAGTGACCACCTTTTCCATGAAGCCTTCTATGATCTTCAGAGAGAAGGGATCTAAAGCTATCCATCAGCCAATTAGCATTTGTTAACTGCCTACTGTGTGCTGGGCACTATGCTAAGTACTGGGGATGCAAAAAAAAAAGGCAAAAGATAGTCCCTTCTTTCAAGGAGCTTTCAGTCTAATGGGAGAGACAATGTATAAACAACTTTGTACAAACTATTCAAACGATAAATGGGAGATAATCAATGGAGGGAAGAGAGAACTAAGGGAGGTCAGTAAAGGCTTCTTGTAGAAGGCAGGATTTTAGATGGCACTTGAAGGAAGCCAGGGAATCAAGGAGGTAGAGATGAGGAGGGAAAGAATTCCAGGCATGGGAGACAATAAGTGAAAACGATGGGAGTTGGGAGGAGTGTTCCATCCCTCTCTGCTTTGAACTCTCCAATGCTCTTATCATACTTGAGTTTACATAATAATCTGTAGACAAGCTTTACCCACCCATCCTCACATTAGATGGTAAGTTCTTTGAAGGCAGGAACTGTGCCTTATTTCATCTCAGTATCTGCAGCACCTAGCAGAGCAAACTGTATTTGGAGGTATTTAATAAATGTTTTGTTGAATTGTTGTCTTGGATGAAATATTAGAGAGCCATTTTCCAGGGTAAGAACAAATAGTTGATAAGGAAAAACTACAAAGCAGAAATGTATGTCAGTTGAGGGAAGCCAACTGAATTCTTTGTAGAAAGCAATAAGGAAAAATATACAGAATTATACAAGAAGGCATACCTGGTGGCATTCTGAGAGGAAGTGGTTTGTTCAAACATATGGGGCATATGAGCAAAGTTGTCTTCAAGAGCTCTAGAAAGCAGGTAGGGCAAATAACTATAACAGCAGCTTATACTTACCAGTCCCTTCAAGGTTTGCCAAGAGTTTTGCATAGAGTATGTCATTTGAACCCCACATCAGGTCTGGAGGCTATTACTAACTCCATTTTATAGCTGAGGAAATGAAAACTCAGAGAAATTAAGTGAATTGCCCGGGGTCATATGGCTAGGGAGAATCAGAGGTGGAATTTGAATCTGTATTTTCCTGTCTCCAAGTTTAGAATTCTCCTAAGTGGTCTCTGGAAATTGATGGGCATTTCCAAGGACATTAACATACTGCTGCTTCCCTGACACCAACCCAAAGATTGGGTTAAACCTATCTTGTTCAGACTGCTAAGGCCGCTATAAGGAAATGACCATGCCAAAGAAATAAAATGTATTTTCAGTGAAATTTAAAAAAAAAAACAATTCTTTTATTTCTTATTCAATTCTTTCTTATCACTCATTTTCTTCATTCTTACACTTGCTTTTGTTTGTGAATTCCTTGTACCTCTTTGTGGTTTTCTTGCTGTTCTCTGTTGTTTCCTTTTCAAATGATGAAGGGCTACATCTCTTGTGAAGGATTCAAAGAAATGACTTTTTCATGTCTTTGGCAATGCTTTAAAATCATAAAATAAAATAAATCTGATGTTTTTCATCATTTATTTGATTTTTCTCTTCTCCATAAAACATTTGTCTCTGCAAGACTTGTTCACTAGGTGTCACTCTTGATCCAGCTAAAGTATTTGGTGAACATCAGTTTATACATAGTACCATAGCTATCAAATATTTATTGCTTTGGTTACATAAACACAAAGAAGAAAATGGCCCCACCTGTATGTTCTAAAGCCTTTCTGTATAGTGCCTTTTGCCATCAAAGGCTATGGGTTATTAGGTTCCCAGGGTTCTTATATCTATTCTGAAGCCATGCTGTGGACCTCTCTTTTTCCTCAGCAACCATGTGTACTGGGGGAGCAGCCTCATCCAAGTGTACCATTTGCTTATGTGACACAGGAACCAGCCTCTTCATGTGATCACATGGATAAATACATTCATCAGATGCCTGCATGGATCCTGTGATTATAGAATGTCTTCAAAATGCACCTGTCAGCTTCCTGATGCCATACTTACATTGTCTCCTCATCTCCCAAGCCTCCTTTCCCCAGAGTCCTCCTCTCCATTCTTTTCCATTCTTTTCGGGTCTCCATCTCCCAGCCGTCAACAACAGGCGGAGATGTGGCTAAGGGAGGACAACATTAAGGAGGGATAGGAAGGATGACACTGAAGACAACAAGTTTGTCTTCATCGGCAAAGAAGGGTTTGGCATTAAGGCAATAATCTGGATAAATGAGGATGATGCCTTCCAGCTGTGGAGGGATGAGAGCATTTTGGAGGCTGGCAGTTTCCAGATTGGTTAGGAGTGTATTAGTCCAATTCCCACTGCTCAGCTCTCCATTTCACACTGTTGTTGTCAGCATTCACACAGTCTGGAGTTTCTTGGAAAGCAACTCAGAAAGCAATTCAGAAGGTCTTGCTTGGAATTTGAAATGTAAAATGCTTTAATCTTCTGCTGAATGTCTTCCCTCTGATGCCTCAGCCTGTCATAGAGGTTGATCTTAGGGTCTCCAAAGTCATGTCAATGGAGAACAAGCTCCAGAATGTTTTTCTGAATTGGGAAGGTTCCCAATACAGGCTTGATGATGGTATGACTCTGCAAGCCTCATTTCTAGAGTCATTTTAGGACCAAACTTCTTAGGAAGGATGCTGTTGTGTCTGCCAACATCATTGTAAATGATCAGAAACCAATCTCAATAAGTTTAGGGAGGTTCATCACCAACTGACCCCAAGCAAGGAATTTTTTTTTCAGCTGAAAGTGTTTATTAAGTCAGAGCAGTGTTGGGCTCTGTTCTGGGGCAGGAAGTAACAACCCTGACAAAATCATGAATATGTGATTTTTGTCTTGTCCATTTTGTTGTATTTATTTGAATGCATCTAGTATAACCAGTCTTTCCCTGGAGAACAACATCAGAACTCCATCCTGAATGGTTTTGGATACTGGTTCAGTAGTTCACCATTTGCTGATACATATGTTCTTGTTTTTTAAAAAACTTAACTGAAATGTGTCCCAGAGTCCTAAGACTCTAGATCTTGAACCAGCGGGAACTTCAGAAGTCATCTCATAAGCTCATAGATTTAGAGGTCATTTAGTCCTCCCTGCGGTCCATGGTGGTTAAGTTACTTGTCCAGTGTCACATGAGTAGAAAGCACTGGGCTCTCTGACTTTGGAGACTCCAAATCTGAGAGTTGTAATATTTCTTAGAGGCTATTTTGTACATCGTTTTAGATTTGAAAGAGACTTTAGAGACTATTTAGTCTAAGTCCATCATTTTATAGATGAGGAAAAGGAGGCTAGGAAAAGGTAAGGGATTTACCTGATCAAGGTCACTCAGGTAGTAAGTAGCCCCAGTGGGATTTGAACTTCAGATATCTAGTACTACCTGAGAAGCAGGCTTTTCAATTTAGGACTGACATTCTTAGGAAGGATGCTGTTGTGCCTGCCAACATCATTGTAAATTATCGGACCGATGTTTATCTGTAAAATGGGGCTGATAACAGTACTTATATCACAAAATTGTCAGGAAGATGAAATGTGATAATAGATATTTGTGATTGAATTTAATTTCTATTTAAAATCAATATGATAAACAATATTATCCTCATGTTCACTCAAATCCCACCCACACTTTGGAATTTAGTTTTTAAAAAATAAGCAAACCTGAGCAACCTGGCATACATTGCTACCATTTGCCTTCATCCCCACTAGTTTTTGCTTTTTTTTGTTCATTTGAATTGCTGTAATGTTAGTGGGAGTTGAAGATCTTCCCCACCCATTAATAGACCTGACATGGAGCCCAACAAGAGAAGCTTGATTAAGGGAGGCTCGTTTTCAGGAATGCCCACACCTTTTGTTATTTTTGTAATTAGGCACTGGGTCACGAGGGTTGTGATGCCCTCTGACCCCCAAAAAGTATATCTATCTATATATCTATATATAGATCTATACATATACACTTCTACATCTACACACACACACACACACACACACACACACACACACACACTCTGAATTAGCATTTTGCTTTGGGGCTTACTCATGGGAAGAGTGTTTGAGTGATGGAGCCAGATGAGACTCTGAATAGCCTTTAAGGAGCTCTGAAAACCCAAATGTTGGTGCTTTTCTCTGTGGTAACTATGCATGTATGTAATGGTCAGAGAGTTGGATCTGTCTATTGATCTGTGATGTATGTATTATTTGGTCAGATGCCCTGTCTGTTGGTCTTTATGCTATTATTTCTGCTTGTAATTTCTGTTTATATTTTCTCTGAAGTTCAGGGTGCTGACTTTTCCCCCTGAACTAAGTAAATGATATATATGTTTGATTAAAGTAAGATTGTTAACCCCTTTTAAGTTGCTTTCCTTTAGAAAAGCAAATCAAAGAACCTGTGCTAGCAGCCCTCCTGTGTGCTGGTGTTATTGGTCTTATACCTTCACAGCAGCTATGAGTAGCATTGTTGTCACAGTTGCTTTCATTATTGAAGTCAATTATTAAAAAGTTATTTTATTATTATTTTAATGTATTGTATATTATATAACATGTATGATTTATTATAATATGTGCCATATATGATAATATAATATTTTAAAATGTTTGAAAATCTTTTGTTTTTGTCACCTTCATTTCCCAAGGTTTCCCTCTCCTGTCTCTTGCCCAGTAAGCCAGTCCCTGTAGCAAAGAATAAAAAAGAGAAAAAGGAACCTACTAACATATTTACCATGTCTCACAGTGTATGCAGTGTTCTGTCTACCTGTTCCTTTACCTATTCAAAGAAGAGAAAGAGCTATGTTTGCTCTTTTCTTGGGTTGAGCTTGGTTGAGCTTATAATTATGTAGTATTTTAGTTTCATTAAAAAATTTCTTTCCATTTTCACAGAGGCAATGAGAAAATTGGATAGAGAACTGGATTAGTGGCCAGGAATACCTGGATTCAAGTCTTACCTTTGATATATACTAGCTGTGTAATCCTACATAAATTGTTTACTTCAACACATATTTTTTTTACCATCTAGGCTGGTAGGACTATTCAAGGATTCAGGGCACGTCCTATTTAGCTATAAAGTGAGGGGGTCCCTTGGAGCTCTAAATCATAATGATGTTATCATCGTGAATTGGTACTATGGAGACATAATGAAATCATGTCAGTTACAGGTAGTATTTAGTTCAATAGCAATGATATAAGTGTGCCAAACCTATTGCAGCTGTTTCTGATTTTGGTATTTAACAACATTATCATGAAATTATTTTGTTTGGGGGCAACTATAGTATGAAAAATGCTCAAAATTCACCATAAACAGTGATGGTAACACACATGCAGAACCTGTGCACATACGTGAAAACAATTCATTCAGCAATTTAATAAGCATTTATTCTGTACCTACCATTTGTAAGGCCCTGAACTAAGTAGGAACTAGAAATATCAAAACAAAAACCAACAGCAGCCTTTCCCCTCAAATAACTTACATCCTCCTAGGGAATATTATCTACAAAGAGAAAAAAGAATTCAAAATGATTTGAGGAGGGAGAGAATACTAATAGGAAGGACATCATGGAAGGGTTCCTGTAGTAGCCGATGCCGTTAGCCAAGCTTTGAAGGAAGCTCAGGGTTCTAAGAAGCAGATGTGAAGAGGGAATGTGTTCCAAGCACACGGGACAGCCTCTGCCAAATTTGGGGAATGGTAAGTAGACCATTTGACTGGAATCTAGAATACCTGAAGGGGAGAAATATGAAACAAGTCTAGACAGGAAGTGTCATGGAAAGAAAACATATGGCTTAAAGCTTAAAGTACAAGTCAACAAAAATCTTTACACCATTTTTTGTTGTAAGCCGATGCAGGGGCACGTATCAGCTGTCACCCAGGGAAGGGAGCCTCTATAGGGCCAGGAGCTTCTAAATGGATCATTTCCCATATGTACTTATAATATACAGAAAACAGAATTGTGTTGGGGTCACAACCAGTCAGATATTGCCTTTGGGGCAGTTGATTGTGCTTCAGGATAAGGGACAGTGATTTCCTAATCTGCTAATTTGTTATTGAATTTAGAGGCTGAGACAGAGCAGATTGTTTTTTGACTGGGTTTAAACAAAATCTGGGGTAAAAGAAGGCCAATCGTAGGAATTAGCTAGGGCTTCCTGTTTACATGGAAATGGAACTGTATTCTACAATGGTATTACTCATTTTAAGAAAGAAAAATAATAAAGTATCTCCTTCTCTCTATTACCACAGACAGCTGGAGACAGATGCCATAGAGCTTTAAAGGCCAAATAGCTTTAAAGGCCAAATAGAGAAGCTTGTATTTTATCCTAGAGGCAATGGGAAGTTCTGGAAAACTATTGATCAGGGGAGGGACATGGTCAGACTGGTGCCTTGATAAGATGATTATGGAAGCTACGTGAAAGATGGTTTACAGAGGCGAAAAATTGGAAGTTGGGAAACTGATTAAGAAACTATTTCAATAGTTCAGGCAAGGGACGACGAGGCTTTGTAACTAGAGAAAAGGGAGAGTCTATGATTCTGTATGAAGGAATGTAAGCAATATGGTGGAGGTATAATCAACAAAGATTGACAACTGATTAGATTTGACGCAGAGTGAAGAGTCAAATGGAACTCCAAAGATGATTCTAAGGTTGATGACTCTATTAGCTAGACCCTTAAAAGCCTGAAGTTTGTATCAACCAACTACCCGCCATACTCTGGAAGGTTAGGGAGGCAGGAGCCTCTCTCATGAATCAGTTGGTAGAACTGATTCAGGTCGGACCCATTCACTATATCCTTTCCCTGGATTAGAGGGCAGCAGTCTCCAGAGGTATGCTTAAGTCATTACTAGCTGTCCACCCACTATCATAGCTCTCTAGGACCCATAGCGAAGAATGATTGAGGCATAGTTGGTTTGGTGTCATAGGAGCTCAGTCACTCAGAAAGCCATATGGCTGATGCGTGCTTGTGCAAATTAAAAACAGAATGCTTCACCCTCCCTTTGAACTATGGGGGGTACAGAAAATTAACTACCACCCTATGGAGGAGTATTTCTGAGAAAGCCAGTGAGACACATCTGCGCGCTCAGGAAAAGAACTATGCCCTAAAAAAAGATTCTTGGGTAAGACCAGTACAACATAGATACTTAAGTCCTGACTGATTAAACAATGCATTCATAGCAAATGGAGGATATGGAATTCAGAGACAGATTATAGAGGTAATGATAGCCCTTGCTAGTGAGATGATGGATAACACAGAAACATGATTATGTAGAAAAAAATTGTTCGTATCAATCAATTAATAAATATTCTTTAAGTGCCAGGCACTGGGCTAAGAGCTGGGGATACAAAAAGAGGTAAAAGACAGTTCATACCCTCAAGGAGCTTATTGTCTGATGGATTGTTACTGTCTAGGATTCCAGTATCTTTGCCAAGAAAATCCCAAATGGAATCACAAAGAGTTGGACATGACTGAAAATGAACGAACAGCAGCAATGGGAGGTAAGCCAGTGGGGTAGATTCCTTTAGGGGAGGCCACCAGTAGGACGTGAACATACAGTCAGGTTTGGAAGAAAACAGAAGATGTAGATTTGTGGAGATGAGAGGGGAGGGCATCTGGGCAGGAGAACAGGCACAAATGCTTCTTCAGAGATGAGCAAGTTGTATGGTATATGTGTATTTGTGAGTGTGAAACTGAAAATACAATAAAACAATGATTTTTTTTCAAAAGCCCACAGAGAAAGAAAATGTTATTATAAGAGAATTGATTTTTTTTCCAGATGAGTTACTTTACCATTGCCTATCTTTTCATAACGAACATGCTTCTTCTAAGGCGGACAGATATCCTGTAAAAATCTTTAGAGTAGCTTCCTATTACCCACAGCAGTTAACCTAAACTCTTCAAACAGCCTTTTAAGTCCTTCCTATCCAATTTCCCTCTCCAGTACTTCAGCAACCTAAGCTCTTGCTCCTTTCCAACCTGGTGTGTCTGTCTGTCTGTCTGTCTCTGTCTCCCTCTGTCTCTGTCTGTCTGTCTGTCTGTCTGTCTCTCTCTCTCTTTGTCTGTCTCTCTCTCTCTCTCTCACATACACACACAATATACACTTAACATCCATCAGTTTTTTTTCTGGAAGTAGTTAGCATTTTCATCACGAGTCCTTTGGAGTCATAGATTATTAATTTTTTTTTTCAGAGTTGCTAAGTCTTGCGCAGTTTATTATCTTTACAGTATTGCTGTTGTCTAAATTGTTCACTGGTTCTGCTCACTTCACTTTGTATCAGTTCACCTAAATGTTCCCAGGTTTTTCTGAAACCATTCCCTTCATTATTTCTTATAGCACAATAGTATACTATTACATTCATATACCACAACTTGTTCGGCCATTCCCCAATCAATGGGCATCCCCTCAATTTCCAACTCTTTGCCACCTCAAAAAGAGTTGCTATAAATATTTTCATACACAGGATTCCTTTTCCTTTGATCTCTTGGGGGGGGGGTCTTTGTGGGCTTTTAAGGAAAATTCTACTGAAAATGAATAGATGCTTTCTAGTCAATGTTTCCTAAAGCTCTGCTGATGTTGTCTCTTGTGTCCACCTGTCCCACATCCCTTGCCTACCTATAGACTGGGAGGGGGACATTGTGATCTGGAGTTTTCTTTTTCTCTTGTTAATAGGGGACAAATAGGTGGTACAGTGAATAGTGTGCAGGGTTTAGAATCAGGAATACCTGAGTTCAAATACAGTCTTAGACTTTTATTAGTTTTGTGACCCTGGGCAAGTGACTTAACCATTCTGTGCCTCACTGTCTATGTCTTCGAAAGGGGGATAATAATAGCACTTACCTCACAGGATTGTTGTAAAGGTCAAAAGAGTTAACATAGCTAAAGCTTTCCTTTGCAAAGTATAAAGCCTTATTATATTCTAGCTATTATTGATATGAGTCACTTCTCACTACCTGAGTCAGTGTGATGTTGTGGTATGGTGGAAATAACAATGGTCTGGGACAAGGTTCTGAGTTCTGATTCTGCCATTTGTTAGCTCTGTGAGACTTTATTAATGATAAAATAATAATGGCGATTTATGCCACACTTTACAGGTGTTATCTCATTTGAACCTTGAAATAATCCATTGAGGTAAGTGTTCCAAGTTGAGAGGTGAGGTTGTGGAAGGGACAGAGTGCCCAACTTAGAACCAGGATAGAATCAAGGATCTCAATCTGGGAGGGACCTTCATCTGGTTCAACCTTCACATGTTACATAAGAGGAAACAGAGATCCAGATAAATCAAGTTACTTGTCGTCCAGGATCACATGACTATTCGTTTTCAGAGGTAGAACTTGACCCCATTCTTTTTGAGTACAGGTCCAGTATTCTCACCACTAAACCAAGATACCAGCCTATGCATTCAAATCCTATCCTAGGTGCTTACTAGCTATGAGATCTTGGGCAAACTACTTAACCCCCGAGCCTCAGTTTCCTCATCTGTAAAATGTGAATGAGTATCAACCTCACAGGGCTGTGTGAAGCTCAAATGATTTGTTGTATGTAAAATGCTTTGAAAGACATACAAATACTACATAAATGTGATTTATTATTGTTATTTTACAGATGAGGAAACTGAAGTTCGATGAAATTTAGTGACTTGCCCATGGTCATAAAACTGGCCTCTAGTATTAGAGATCATATTTGAAATCATGTCTATGTTCAGGACTATGTCTACTAAGCTAGGTTGCTTCTCCACTGGATGAAGTGATCTCTAAGATTTTTTTCTCCCTAAAAATTGTTTGATCCTTTTTTTCTAACAGAGCAACCTATCTCTATCTCTCTATCTCTTTATCTCTCTCTATCTCTATCACACCATCAAATCAGAATCATGGATCAAATAAGCTTGTCATGTTGGGGAAGGATGCATAAGATCTTATCTGGGGAGACTTTATAGAGCAGGTGGTCTTCAAGCTACATGGAATGAAATCTTGAAGATGAAGAGTAAGACACACATGTATGGGAAGGATGGGAGAACATATGCACAAAATTTCCTTTGATTAACTCAAAATCCCCAAATGGAGCTCCAAGTAGTTAAAATGTTGCTTTAAGGTTGTCTTATTACCTTACTCTGTTACTTTGCCAGCATCAGAAAACTAAATGGGAAATTCTTTTCAGAAGTTCAGGAGTCAATGACAGATGTTTTGATTCAGTGAAACCTATAGGCAGCTGCTTACTTTTAGTTTCGGGGAGCATGGAGGAGGCTCTCTCAACCAAAGCCACACCTTCCCAGTTTGTTTCTCTATTACAGTTTTATTCCTTTGGTTCCCTGTTCCTTGTTTCAATACAGATACTCCCCGGAAAGGTTACCTGGTCAGTCATTTGCACTTTGGCGTGAAATAATTGATAAGATCTTTCTCTGAGAGCAGATTTCCATGGGGTTCAAGAAGACGGCAAGCATGAGTTGGTACATGGGAGTGAGTGAGTTGTGTGCTTGTGGTTTGTCCTTCGTTCTCAAAGAGGACCATGACATCAGGAAGATGATGTCATGACTTGAAATTGAATTGAATTTAAGTGAGGGAGGGCTGTGGAAAGTCACCAGCCTCACTTTCTCCTCTGGAGCTATCTGGGTCCAGTTGTCAGATACAGATCAGGACAACTGGAAATACACCCATACTCTCAGGGTCCAAATTTCAACAACTGAAATTTTCTAAGGACTGGTTTAGTGAGAATTATATAAACTATTAAGTGAATAATCCTAGAGAAAGTCTGCTAGAAAGATAATTTTTTTAGGGCAATTGGGGTTAAGTGACTTGCCCAAGGTCACACAGCTAGTTTTTGTGTTAAGTGTCTGAGGCTGGATTTGATCTCAGGTCCTCCTGACTCCAGCTAGCTGCCCCCGAGAAAGATACATTGTTTTAGACATCCTCTTACACTAAGAGGAAGTCGTTTTTGATTTAAAATTATTTCCAACCTAGTTCAAAAGGCAGAATTCAATTAATGTAGGTTCATAGATAGTGAGGAGAAAAGGATCCACTTTTTTGAAAGTAAAATTCAAATGAATTTGGAGCTAGTGTTTCCTGAAATGAGTTTTGAGACTTTCTGGAAAACCTCCTGAAACTTTCAGTGCCTTCTAATGCTTTTAAAAACTATATATTCTTTGGACCAGAAATCATTACTGTATTGAGGAGGGAGGAGGATAGAAGTAAGATTAGGGTAATTCCAGAGAGGGGGATTCAAGATCAGTCATTTTCAGGGAGCCACAGATTTGAATGGGAGAGATGCCAGGGTGGTTAATTAAACTGCAGGAGGCATCAAGAAAGACCTGGAATACTGGGAATATTTTGTGGACTAAGGAAAGAGCAGAGTAAGATGGCCAGACATTCTGTTCCCTTGGACGTAGTTCTTCCCCCTCCCCCACCACACCGCACCCTCACCCTCACTCGCACTCCTTGTTGCCTCGGGTTTCTGGGAATTGGGTCAAGCAAGTACAATTTTGAGAAAGAAAGTTTCATTCTTCCCAGAGAAGCGCAGAGGAGGAGACTAATGCTGGATACAGAATATCAACAGCAATCAATATTTACTCAATTTGATCTCACTGATTTGAACGATGCAGATCACAATCCATCAATACCTGCCCATCTTATTTGACTCTCATCTATGTTTCCCCATAAATTCTGCACAGGGGGCCCATCCAACGTGGCAGGCACCTTCCTCATTTCTTCTGGCTTCTTGAGGACCTTGGGCTGCCCATTTGCCTCCCCTTACCCTGCTTATATGACCAGCTCCCCCCCATCATTTTCTGATGGCATCTTTTATTTTATTTATTAAAGCTCATACCTTTGTGTGTGATAACCATTTTCAATTCTTCAGAGATTTGTTTGTGTTCCATGTCTCATAGCCATGCAAAAACCACAAATGTGTTCTTATCGCTTAGTAAATACCTGATGAATGATTGATGTCCAAGTGTATAAATCAACTTATTTCTGCTTCTAAAATCTTCAGTTTTGGATTGATCTGTATCCCTGGGTATAAGTACAGCGGAGTTCTCTCCCTTTCTGTCTCCATGTCTCACTTACTACTTTGTTTACTCTTGATGATGCCACTTTACTCTCCTTTCTTTCCCTCTCCCTTTAGTCCCTATGCTTATAACAGATTCTGTGGGGAAAGGGAGGTTGAGTAACTTCTGCATAGACATTTCATCTCTAACTTTCTCCTTTCCTGTCCTCACTGGACAATGGTAAACATTGCAAGAATGTTTGCTATGTCAGTAATGGCCCCAAAGACTTGAAGCACTACATTTCTCTGGGTTTATCTGAGGACTAGTCATAACATCAAAATAGGTATTCATAGTTGGCCAGCTAATACTTGAAATAAAATTTCTCTTTTGTGTAGAAGTGGACATAATTTTAAAAAATATCCTACTCTTAACCTAGGGCATCTAGGTGGTATAGTGGAGATAGAGTGTGGAAAGTGGAGATAGAGTCAGAAAGACTCGTCTTCCCGAGTTCAAATGTGACTTCAGTCACTTACTAACTGTGTGAACCTGGGCAAGTCACTTGACCCTGTTTCTCTCAGTTTCCCCATCTGTAAAATGAGCTGGGGAAGGAAATGGCAAACTACTTTGGTATCTTTGCCAAGAAAACTTTAAAAGGGGTCACAAAGAGTTGGACATGACTGAGATGACTGAACAACAACTGTTAACTGAAGGGTTACTGTAAGTCAAGGTAAATTGAGGTGCTTTCTCAGGTAAATCCTCACCCATTGTTAAGTTGGAAGCTATTGGTACAGACTGTCATCTCAGGTACTACCTACTGCTGATAACGGAGATAGGGAACAGGAAACATCACCAGGGCCAATAGCAAGTGTGCTGGTAAGACCCCCTGACTCTGGATTCTGCTAACCTTGCAAATATATTCTACAACATCTAAGTCCTTTTTCAATAGAGAAATAGACATTTATGAAATGCTTACAGTGTGCCAGGCACCGTGCTAAGTGTTGATGATTCAAATATAAGCAAGCAAGACAATACTCACCCTCAAAGAGCTTACATTCTAATGGGGGAAGATAACTCATAAAGAGCATCTTGGGATTTATGTTAGGATATTAGTTTCTCTCTGCTCAAAATCTCTTCTGTATATCAGCCTGACTTGGTTTGGGAATAGTCACAAATTGCCTTGAGTATGTCCGTGATCTCCAGTGGAGGTCCTGTTTTTGCCACCTGTCTTTGCCTCATTCTCAAGTAGGATGTATTTCTTATTTCTACCCAGGCTTATCGATTCTCTTACCTCAATTCAATTGGATAACATTAACCACCCAATAAGGATTAGTGACTAATAGGTTTTTTTATATAAAAGGGGGAATTAAATGATAGGAATGAAAGAGTAGATAGCAAAGGGGAAGGACTATGTGCAGCTATTGTTCAATGCTGTGGTAGAAATCAGCCTTTTTTTTTTTTTTTGCTCTAGCTTTCTCCTTATGGGGAGGAGGCAAAAACTCAGAGGATTTTATTGGTTAATTAGAGCTGCTTCTTTCCTGACTTGGAGTCATAGAAGAATGAACTTACTGCCTGTGTGACTTTGGCCCAGATGCCTACCTTGGCTTCAGGTTCTCATTATAAAATGGAGGAGTAAGGGAAGACCATAAGACCTCTTCCCAGTTCTAAATTTATGGTCCTATGCTCAAGGTATCTGATGGTATCATCCAATGGTAAGGTTGGCCTGGGTCCAATTATACTGGTTGACTGAACCTCCTTTGTCTCTCTTTTGCTCTCCCTTTTTGCTTTTATCTCTCCTTTTTCTTTTCCTCTTTCTTGTTCCCCTCCTTCTTCTTTCCTAGTCATCTCTACTCTCTTCTTTAATTTTGTTTCCTTTCCCCATACTGTACACATATGTGAAATTTGGGTGACAGGGTTAGGCAAGGAGTATGCATAAAAATGGACAAAGTCCAAGTTGGGTCAGATGTCAACTAGAAACTTGGTAAGACAAATAGGAAACCAGTGGATTAGCCCTTAGTCCCCCCAAACTACTTCCTTATAAAGAAGAAGAATGTGGGGGAAAAAGCATTTCTCCCATTGCCATGTGAAAATAGAAATAAAATAGTACGGACCTGACTGCAAATGGGAAAAAAAAACTATGTATGATTCCGTAAGAAGTTTTGTGTTCCCATGAATATCTAAAGTATGAGGTGGTTAATGACAGCTTTTGGTGCCCATTAGTCTTTACTTTTTGAAAAAAATCCCAGTGCTGGTCCTTGGAGATTTCTCACATGATCATTTCACAATGTATGTAAGTATCTGGCAGGGAACCCCATCAATGTCACACAAAATTGTAAATTCATTCCACCAAAACAAATCCTTCTTCTCTCAAGAATAATGAAGATATTCTATGCAATAGAAGTCATAAGAAAAAAAACTCATCATATTTTTAGTTAATCATCTTTTCTTTTTGTTTGTTTGAGAAGCAGACCCAAGGAGTACAAGCTTATGGTTGAGATCATGGAATCTTTGGGAAAATCTTTTACTAGACTTGATTTTGTTAACCATTAAGTGAAGATATAAAATTGTGAAAAGTCTTTGAAGAAATATTAACAAGAGAAAAGCTGAAATCTTCATTGAGTTCCTGGGGAGAATGGTATAAAATAGTAATTTTTAATGTTTTCTTTATATTTTAGTTTAATCTAGAATCAATTAATCAACAAGCTTTTATTAAGCATTTACTATGTGCCAGGCATTGTGCTAAGGTGCTGGGGACAGGAAAGCAAAGATGGAAGTGCCCTTGCCCTGTAGGAACTTATATTGTAGTGGTTCAGGAATAAATAAATAAGGCATTTATTAAGTACTTCCTTTATGCTAGGGGCAGCTAGGAGGCACTGCAGTGGATAGACTGCTAGGTCTGGAATCAGAAAGATCTGAGTTCAAATGTGACCTCAGATATTTACTAGCTGTGTGACCCTGGGCAAGTCACTTAACCATGTCTGCCTCAGTTTCTTCATCTGTAAAATGAGCTGGAGAAGGAAATGGCAAACCAGTCCAGGTTCTGTGCTAAGAAAATCTCAAAAGGGGCCACAAAAAGTTGAAAATGATTGAAAACAACTCAACAAAATGTACAATGGATAGGTTTCTGGGTCTGGAAATTTGGCCTCGGACACTTGCTAACTCTGTGACCCTGGGCAAATCACTTCACCCTGTTTGCCTCAGTTTCCTCATCTGTAAAATGAACTGGAGAAGGAAATGGCAAACCATTTTAGTGTCTTTGCCAAGAAAACCCCAAATGGGGTCAGAGATGACTGAAAGGACTGGATAACAACAAACAACTACTATTATGCAAAACGTGGTATTAAGCTCTGGGGAAACCAATCGAAAGGTAAGGCAATCCCTGCTCTGAGGGTGATCATATTCTAATGGAGTAAGACGCCATATACAGAAAGTAGGACCCAGTATTCATTAGATGACACTACCTGTTTTTCCTCTTCCTCTTTTTGTAAAGTGCTGTACATCAGCTCACTCCCACTGAAAATACTCTCTGACATTTTTTACTGCAGTTACATGTCATTTCTAAAACAACCTCAAAAGAAATATGTAAGAAAAATGTGGGTGCATGTATGCATATGTGTGTATATGTTTTCTTGTTTTGGCAAATGTTTTGGCTTGGAAAGAAATTCACCTCTGATCATTAGAAAGACAAATTTCTTTAATCTACAAAACTATGCCTTCTTTCCCCCATTCCCAATGATGGGTTCCTCCTTCCCTTCCCCTACAAAATCTTAATAAAGCACTCCCAATTAAAAATTAGCTGATTAGTACAGTCTCTTTATAGGTTAGCTTTCCTGGGGATTTAAGGAAGAGAACACCATATCTATTGCCATCCCAGAGCTTGAAGGTAAAAGAATATTTAATGTTCAGATCATAACCACAGTTGTTTGTGGACTAAGATAAACAATTATTTTCCTGTTTCCTTGTGATGAAGTAATTATCACCACTTTCAATATTTTTCTGACTTAAAGAACAAAGATAGCAAGCATTAAAGAAGAATTAAGTTTGATGTTTGTTCCTAGACTCAAAAATATTGCGGAGAAAGAAGATATTCAAAGTCTAGTCTATTCCATAGTCCTAGGAAAAATAGGAGAATTAAATAGGATAGAAATTAAATAGGAAAAAATAGGATAATTAAACCATATTGAACAAAAAAGGGTGAATGATCACATCTTAATTTTTATAAAATTATATTCTGTTGTGACTGGTTGGCCTTGGGATCAAGGGGTCATTGATCTAGAGGTGGAAAGGATCCCAGAGGCATCTAGTCCAGATTCCCCATTTTACAGAGGAGGAAACTGAGGTGCTGGGAGTGTAAGCTGTTTTCTCAAGTTCATATAAGTCATTAAGGATTTATTAAGGTGTGCTGGCAGTGTGCTAAATGCTGGGGACAGAAAGAGAGACAAAAAATGCCCCAAACCCTAGCCCCTGTTGTAAAGTTAATGGGAGTTGAAGATCTTACCCTACCCCCTCCCCCCCATTAATAGGTCTCACCTGGAGCCCATTAAGGGAGGCTGGTTTTGTAGGAAGGCCCACACCTTTTGCTAATTTCTGATTAGGTACTGAGTCAGGAGGGCTGTGATGCCTTCTGGCTCTGAGAAGTCTATATATACTCTGAGGTCAGCATTTTGCTTTAGGGCTCACTCATTGGAAGAGTGTTCTTGTGATTTGACCAGATGAGACTCTGGGTAGCCATTAAGGAATGTGGAAAAAAAGGCATTGAGGAGCTCCCTGGCTTTGAAAAAGAAGATATTGGTGCTTCTCTCTCATAACTATGTATATATTGCCTTGGTCAGACAGTTGGATCTGTATGTTGATCTGTACTAATTTCTCAGATAGTTAGAAGCCCTGTCTGTTGTTCTGTGCTATTTTTCTCCACTTGCAATTTCTGTTGGTATTTTCTCTGAAATTCAGGGTGCTGACTTTTCCCCTGAACTAAGTGAATTATATATATGTTTAATTTAAGTAAGATTGTTGATCCCTTAAACAGCTATCTTTCCTGGTAAATCAGATCTAAGAACCTGTGCTAGCAGCAATCCTGTCTGTGACAGTGTGGTTGCCACTACCCCTGTTCTCAAGGAGCTCATAGTCTAATGGAGTAGACAACCATGTATAGAAAAGATATAAACAGGATAAATTGGTAGTAATTAACTTAGGGAAGGGATTAGCATTAAAGTAGATTTCAAGAGCCTTCTTCTAGAAGGTGGGATTTTAGCTAGGAAGTTAGGAGGCAGAGATGTAAAGTGTGAGAGCCCCAGTATGGGGACAACTGGTGAAAATGCATGGAACAGGGAGTTTGCTACTTATCAGAAGTAGGTTTGGAAATGTCCCATGATATCAATGACCTCATCTATAACCATCACTTCATATTTTTTGGGTGTAGGATACTAAGTCCGGGGCATGTCCCTTCTCCTCCTGGAGTAATTACAGTCCTCTCTATCCTTTGAGCCTTGGATTTCCATGCCCTGGGCCACTAGGCACAAAGCTTAATTAATTAATTAATGCTTCCTTAACTTGTGTCAACCACTGACATCCATCTAGCCACCTGAACTAGCAATCCATGCTCAGTGAGGGATCTGTACAGTTCTCTGCTAAGCCCTAAAGCTGTTCTGAAAGGGTCAGCTCCTGGGGGAAAAGCAGGTCAGTCATCTCCTCAGCCCTCCAAACCTGAGATCTCTGTTCTTCAAAGGAAGCCTTGAAGAGCAGACACATCTGTCTGCCCTCTCTTCCATTCTGGTTATCCAGCACCACTATTTTGATATGCTTCCTCCTTCCTAACTTCACTCCAGCTCAGTTTATCAATAAAATTCATTGCGCTGTATCCTACACTGAACTTTCAATAAACATCAAAACTTTCCTGAAATCTCATGCTCTATCCCTTGCAACCTTTTCCACTGGTGGCCACTTTTATTTCTCCCAACTCACTGGGCCAGGAGGAGGATGGGTACACTCCTTGCTCCTGACTGCTATTTCCCTGGGCATTTCCATCTGACCTGCAGTTGGACCCTCCCCTATGTGTTGTCTCCCCAAATGTGAACTGTCTCGATTTTCCCTTTGTATGCCCTATGCTTAGCATATAGCATACTTTCTTTTAAAATTCATTCATTTGCCGACCGATTTAGCCTGAATGTCTTATTTGCATATCATTGTTTTCATGTTGTCTCCTGTTAGATTGGGAGCACCTTGAAAACAGGGACCGTTTTCGTTTGTTTTTGCCTTTGTATCACCGACATTTAGTCCAGCACCTAGTACATAGTAGGTACTTAATAAATGCTTGGTGTCTGACTGACTGAACTTTCAGGAACAAGCCATTGACCTTGATTTTATTGTTCCTGTTGAATTGATGGATAGGAGTAATGAACAAATAGGAAATTAGGATAGGGATGCAACTCAGAGTCCTGGAGAGTTACCTAGAACATTGAGAGGTTGGGGACTTGCTTAGGGCTTCATAGCCAGTATATATCATAGGTGAGACTGCAACCCAAGTTTTTCTTGTTTTGAAGACAGATTTTTATCCACTGTGTGAGATTCTCTCTCATCACACACACAACCCACCATAAACCTCATAAGTACTCAACTGGGGTTTCACCACCATTTATCACTTGAGCCTTGGAAAGCTCAAGATCATGACCTAAAGTTCAGTTTCTCTCATTCCTAGAGAAGGGAGAAATTACAGAAGATGTCTTTCTAGAGTTAATGTTGCTAAAAAGTTTTAGAAGATGGACAATAATGAGGCAAAATGGGAGGCTGTCTTGTGCCATCACTACTGCTAATGCTGCTGAACTGTGGTATGCTTGGGCTGCTGCCATTGGTAGCAAAGGCAGAGACATAAATGGGACCTGCACCAGACAATATCACTGGAGACTGATTGGAGGTGAAAGAGAATAAGGCCAATGGAAACCGAAGAGGATAGTTGCCATGTAATTGGGAGCATAAATAGTGATGGAACTAGTATGGACACCACGACCAAGAGAAAAATCTAGGCAAATCCTGGTTCCTGAACTTCCAAGAGGGTCCACTTTAAGACAACGATTTTATTCTTTCCCTTCTCTCTCTCTGGAAAAGAATGTATCCATTCTAAAGCTCATCTCTGTCTCTTTAAAGTTTATTCCTACATTTCTACCTATTTGGTCTCTAAAGGCTTCTCGTAATAAAAAAATTGTGGTTAAGTAATATTTTACTGCTAACTAATTAATTAATTATTATTATTAATATTAGTTAACTGATATATTACTGTCTGTATTATTTCATTGGATGAAAAGAAACCGAGGGAAAGGCTATTATTGACTAGGTGCTCACATAGAGAAATTTTCTTCGAATTGTTGAGACTACGAGCTGGGGGCTCAAGTCAAACAAAAATTTTATGTGGCCTCTTGAAATCAGAGAATGTGTGAGTCTTACCTGGGCACGGCCTGGTGGAGATGGCAATGGATACATGAGATGGTCCCTTGAGCAGTTTTCCCCCTTCCCCGTGAATACATTTATAAAAGGAGGCCCAGCTGAAGGGACAAAGTTGAGGGGATGGTGACATGGTCTAGAAGTGGAAGTGTGAACAAAGGGTGCCAGTGGAGAGAGAGGGACTACTTCTCCTCCTTAACCAAACACTCTCTACCTCCAATCACTATAGCACCATCACCACTACTAGAGTAAGATTTGGTCTATGATGGTGGGAAATCTATGTCTATATGATGTTAAAACTTGGGGTTAAAAACAGAAAAATTCAATCTAACTCTCAGATATTATATCTACCTTAAACTCAATATTATATCAGTTTAGATGCCAAAACATCGACTTCAAACCATCCTGCACACAACTTCCAAAATAATTTTCCTAAAGCATAGATCTGGCCATGTCACTCCCTGTCCTAGGCTCATTAAACTCCAGTAACAACTTGGCATATCGGATATGGTGCTGGACTTGGAGGCAGGAAGACTTGATATTTAAATCCTACCATAGTCATTTACTGGCTGTGTGATTCTAGGCAAATTGCTTAATTTTTAGGTTCAGGTTTCTCATGCAAAAAGTTAGAGTAATAATAGCACCTCACAGTGTCGTTGTGAGGATCATGAAATAATACATGTAAAGTGCTTTGTTAGTTTTAAATAAATGCTAGTTATTATTAGCATTGCCTCAAAGATCAAATATAAACTTCTCTCTTAGGAATTTAAATCTCTTACCAATCTGGCCCCTTCATATTTTCCCAGTCTTCTCAAACATTATTTCCTTCCACGTGCTCTATGGTCCAGTCATTCTGGATGACTTGCTGTTTCTCATATATGGTGTTCCATTTCCTGTCTTTACACTTTTCTATTGACTGTCCCTCCATGGAATGTACTTCCCCCTCTCCTTTCATTATCAGAAGCCCTGGTCTTTTTCAAGACTCAGTTAAAACACTGCTTTCTGTAGATCTTTCCAGGTCACCTGACTAGAAGTACATTCCCCTATATCTACTTTGTAGGTATCTTGTATGTGCCTATAAACATACATGTTGTGTCCCTTAAGGGTAGGGATTCTTTCTGATTTTGATTTTGATCTCCATTGTTTAGCATGGTACCTGACACATAGTAAACACTTAATAAATGCTTGTTAATTGATCATAAATACTTCATTGAGAAAGATATTCAGTTTTCCTCTAGTTCATTGATAAAGAATTTCAAAAGAATTAGAAAAAAATCACCAAGTTTAACTTTCTTATTTTATAAGTAAGGAAACAGAGGGTAAGTGATTTGTCTAATGTCACACAGGTTCAAGTAGTAGAGCTGGCATTTGAACTCAAGTCTTCTGATTATAGGAAGTCCTTTCTACTGTACCAAAATGGTGTCTCATGACTGTTGTAGGATGGGAAATATTTATTGACCAGATAATACTTGGGAGTCCTTCCTAAAAGTTCTATGTATTATGATCTACCGTGCAAAAGAGCCAAGAATGCTTTCCTGTGTACTGATAGAGTATTTAAGTCCATCCTGCTGGTCTTAAAATTTCCCGGTCTTAAATAGCATGACTTCTTGCCACTAGATGGCAGGAGCTCCTGGGTTATTTTCTCTTGTCAATAGTGCACTCAGGTCAGCCATATTTCTGAGCAAAGATGCAGACTCATCACTTTTCATTGAGTATTTTGAAAGAAATGTGCAAGTGAGTGACAATTATTTTTAGCATTGCAAAAATATTTATTTCTTAGAAATAATGATGCATATGAAAAAATTGGGGTAATTGACCTTGGAGACTTGTAATAATACTAGATTATAAGAACCTTGAGGGCAGTGCAAAGACTTGGTCTCAATATCTTTTTTTTTTTCCTTAAGTACATAGCAAAAAGTTTTGCATAGGGTAGGTGTTTATTAGATGTCTATTGAATGACTGATGGAATAAATTAATGTTTTGTTACTTTGAAATGCTGACGGTTCCTATGCAAAGATATTGTCTAATTTCTCTTGCCCTCTTCACATGTAGGTTTGTTTTATTATGCTGAGTTCTTTATTCCACTAAACTGAATGTTTTGGGGTCAAGTAATAGTTTATATTATCACCTAATGAAAAGCCTGGAAACCAAGAATGATGACAGTGATGATGATGATGATGATGATGATGATGATGGTGATGATGATGATGATGATGATGGTGATGGTATTGTGGAGATGGGTGGTGGTGGTGAAGATGACGATGATGATGATGACACATATAGCACATACTATGTGCCAGATACTATGCCAAATGCTTTGCAAATATTACCTTAATTGATCCTCACAACAATCCTAGGAGATAGGTGCTTTTATTCCTATTCTACAGCTTAGGAAGCTGAGGCAAACAGGAAGATTTAGATTCCTGCTTTGCCTCTGACACATACTGGCTATGTGACTCTGGGCACACAAGTTATTTTCTCTGTGCCCTAGGCAGCTCTTGAAGTATGTAAGTAGAGAAGGTGCCAATCTGCATTGATGGAAGAATTTCCTCTCCTGGGAGTTCCCTATGCCAATGAAATCACAGATCTAACCTATATTTCTGTTGTTCCTTATGACATTTTAAGCATTTTATTTTTATTTAGTGGAATAAAAATAGTCTTCATTTTCTAATATAGCACTTAAAAATCTCAAGGATTAGTGAATTCATCCTTATAGGTTCTCCCTTCATGGGTCCTCAGTACCTTAATGGATGGTCTTCCTGACTTGCTGTGACTGAAAAATCCACCAGCTAGTAGCCAGCCTTCTGGGAATGAGCTTTTCCAAGCTTATCTAGGCTGGGTTTCAGACCACAGAAATACAATCCATCAAGAATCAAGTCATGCTGGAAGCAGGAAAGTGTTTCTTCCCAATTAGCATATGAGCCACTCTAAATTAGGTTGCTGGATTAAATCTGACCTCCACACACATATTTCTGTTGAGAACTTGCGTGGGGAGAAAAATCCCAATCACTGTTTTCTAAGAATACTAGTGACTTTTCTGGTTGAAATGCTTTCTTTTTTTTTCTTAGACAAATAACAATACGTGCTTTGGGATAAATTTCATTGTCCAATGTTGGATTTAGGTGCTTACTGGCTATGACATACGGTTGTAGGATAGTAGTCATCTCTCCATAGACCTGCCAAAGGCTCCGGGGTCCAAGGTCTCCCACTTCCTCACTTTTCAAACCCCTTCTATTCTCCCATATGGGGGATATTTAGCCTTCAAAGATGAAAATGAAGAGACAAAGGGAATATTTATCATAAAATAACAAAAATCAATGCGGTGATGGAGACTCAAATCTAATGATGAAGAAATTCCTTTCCAAAGCTAGAAAAGATGCCAGTCTGCTTCGGTAGAGGATGTTTTCTTACTGGGAATTTCCTAGACCAGTGAAATCACAGTTCTTATAAAAAATATGTTCCTCTGTTTTCAAACAACCTTTGTCTAGTTCGGGTATGAGCAAAGTTCATGAACTGCTTGCTCTGCCCAACCCTTTGTGTTTTACTCTTTTTTTCTCATTCTAAAATCATATGAAATAGTTAAACTCCTTCTCCTTCATCTCTTCACTATTGGTATTTCCCTTTTCTTTTCTCTTTTAAACCCAACAAAACTATATCCAAACCCATGTTGCATTCAACCGATTGTCCCCTGTGGCTCTTGGATGTAGCGGAATTCAGAAGGCACACTTGACTCTTTCCCCTCTACTAGAATAGAAGCGCTTCATCATGATGGTGCTTATTCCAGTTACCACTATGTATTCACCTTTCTAGGTCTCTCGACTTCTGTGCTTACATTTCAAAGTTTCTGTTCATCTCTGGTCTGCATCAGAAGCACTGGCTCCTGACAACAAGGCTACTTCAGTGGTGGCATGCTGTCAAATGAGGAGTTGGCAGGGAATGAGTAAGGAAACAATTAAATCAGTATTTGCTTCAGGACACTGGCAGAAAGAGTGTGTTATAAGCTGGCAACAAATACCAATGGAGAATTAAGGTCTGGGAAACAATGGTAGCATCCATATTTTCTATATTACTGTGAGATTTAGACCTGCCACAGATGTCCCATCCCATCGGTTCCTATCAGCATCATCTATGAGCTATAAACACCCAAGCAACCAAGGATTATGAGAGAAAAAGAGAGGGAGAGAGAGAGAGAGAGAGAGAGAGAGAGAGAGAGAGAGAGAGAGAGAGAGAAAGAGAGAGAGAATCAGAAAAAGTTCATCTCTACTGGAGTTCTAAATACTTAGCAATTCACAAAGAGGAAGAGGGATTTAAAAATAATTTTTTTTTTTGCATAGAGAGCCAAAAGTTAAATTTAAAATACCTCTTATGAGCTATACTGTTTAGCAACTAACAGATAAGTCATCAAATGGAAAAATTAGATCACAATAGCTCATAATAGCCAAGCTTAGTTCTAGTGAGATTTAAGAAAATGCCCCTTTCTCTTTATTGTAGAGGTGGGGGACCATGGGGGATGGAATACTCTCATATATTATTGATGCATTGGTTGGTTGTGTTGAATTTCTTCCTGCTTTCATTCCTTCTTTTTCTTTCTTTTTTCCTACCTTCCCTTTTCTTTCTTTTTTCCTTCCTTCCTTTCTTTTTTCCTTCCTTCCTTCCTTCCTTTCTTCCTTCCTTCCTTCCTTCCTTTCTTCCTTCCTTCCTTCCTTCCTTCCTTCCTTCCTTCCTTCCTTCCTTCCTTCCTTCTTTCTTTACCTTTATTAAAATCCTTGTTGTTTGTGGAATGACTAAACAAATTATGGTACATGAATGTAATGGCATATAGCCTTTTTATTTTCTTTTTGGAGGGGGGAAGGTAGGGCAATTGGGGTTAAATGACTTGCCCAAGGTCACACGGCTAGTTTTTTGTGCTGTGTCTGAGGCTGGATTTGAACTTAGGTCCTCCTGACTCTAAGGCCAGTACTCTGTTCACTGCACCACCTAGCTGCCCTGGCATATAGTCTTATATGAACTTATACAAAGGGAACTAAGCATAATCAGGAAAACTATATATGCTGTGACTCCAGTGTAAACAGAAAAAAACAAGGATGAAACAATCAAAACTCAGTGCTGTTAGATTATAACAATCAAGCTTGGTCTAAAAGAAAAGATCTGAGATGATACCTCCCCTTGCTCTTTTGCCAACGTGAAGGACTATGGGTGTGGGAAAAACAACACAGAAATGTGCTGTATGTGTATATATGTATAAAATATACATAAATGTATTTATGTATAGGTACATGTATTTTACGAATATGTATATATACATGTATTTAAATACATACATAAACACATATCACACACACATATATGTACACACACACAAAATGGGATGTAGGAGTATTCAGGAGAGGTGTTGTCTGATTAAGGAGGTTCAAGATTCGAGTGAACGCAACACTCGACACTTCAAAAGATCCAATATAGTTTATTTAGAATATAGGCGAATGGAAAGGAAACCGGAGGCAACAGAGTAAAAGGCTTAGGAATAGTAAGATAAGAGCAACTATGATTTCTATATATACACATATACATGTTTACAAGCATCACCATTGCGGGGAAGCACCAACACCTGACCACACAAGCTGGGGAATCCCGGGTACAGCTGCCAGGGTCCAGCTCGGGAGGGTCCCAGGCAGGATGTCTCCTCCATGGGTGAGATTTAAATTTGGGGTCTGAATCTTACAGTTTAAGTAGTGCTGAGAACAAAAAAGGCATACTGCTAGGTGTTTTTAGAAAGCATCATATCTTGTGTGAAGCCTGGGACGGAGGCCAATCCCTCCAAGGCCCCCCAAGAGCGATGTTTCCTTGGAATGCCTAGTTTCAGGAGCTGGTCAGTTTTCATATCTCTTCTCAAGGACATTACCGGGGTCCCAGGAGAGGAGCAGCCCTCACTTTCTCAGGAGCCTCTGTGTCCAAACAGCTCAGGGTAATAGAAAGGTCATATTGAGTTGGGGCCTTGGTTTGTATAATCTTATTCCTCACAGAGGGGCTCACCTTGACCCTTCAGTTGTGTGATGCCAGGGAAGGTGAAGTGGATGTAACAAGTACACATTATTCCAGTAACAAACATACTGTGTTAAAACCATATTACTCCCCCCCCCCCCCATTTAGGTCCTAGTCTTATCTCCTTAATTATCTAGATTCAAAAGTGGTCTAATGAGTGTGCTTTGGGATATATGAAAGATTACCAAAAATGGCAACAAATTCTTATTGGTTTGTCCCTCCTTTTTTTTTCCTTTTTGGAGGGCAAGTGGGGTTAAGCTAGTTGACCAAGGCCACACGGCTAGGTTTTTTTTTTTTTTTTGGTGTGTGTTAAGTGTCTGAGGCCAGATTTGAACTCAGGTACTCATGACTCCAGGGCCCGTGCTCTATTCACTGCGCCACCAAGCCACCCCAAAGGTTAAGTAACTTGTCCATGGTCACATAGTAAGTGTCTGGAGCCAGATTTGAACTCAGGAAGATATGTCTTCCTGACTTCAGGCCCAGTACTTTATCCACTGAGCTAAGTAGGTGTTCCTGTCCCTCCTCTTTATCTCCTGCTTCCCAGAGGAATCTGTTCTATCATGGTTACCTCTCTTTATCTCACACCAAGAACTCATAGGCTTAGACAGCATCATTGTTAGTGGTCAAGTCATTTATACACAGTATCAGGTATGCAGATAAATGCTCAAGCTATAAATGAAAGAATAAATGTATAAAGCATTTCTAAGTCCTTACCGTGCCTGATACTGTGCTAAGTTCTGAGGATAGAAATGAAAGACAGCAAGACAGTCCTTGACTTCACTGAGCTGACATTCTAATTGAGGAAGACAGTAGAAGGCTGGGATAGGACTTACAGCTGGGATTGCCTCTTTACTTCCATCTCCTTTCCCCTTCCGGCTAGTGTGAAGGGTTGGAAGTAAGGATTGGGATTTAAACCCTGGGTGGAAATTTTCTCAGTGCTTGGCTCTGGGAAAGAGGAAAAAATGCTTTAGATTGGACTTCAGCTGTTTCCACTCCTGATCCCTGGGGGCTTAGTCTTGTCTGCTCTCTGACTTTCTGGCTGTCCGCAGTCCATGCCCATGCCTATCGACACCCTTGGCTCTTGCTCTCTCTGCCTCCATCTGTGCTTTGCCATGAAGTTTCAATTCTGCTTGTTTTTCCTGCTTTGGATTTCAAGGGGCAGCAGCCCACCTGCTATTCCCTGCTGGCTCAGCTGGAGTACAGAGATTGTCGTCGCCCAGTGCATTCCTCCATTTCATTAAACGGTCACTTGTTGAAGTCTCCCACCAAGGTAAAAAAAAAAATTCAGAAACCTTAGAAAATTTCATTACTGTACAGATGGTTGTGCTTTAGTCCAAGTGCTTTGAACCTTCGGGTTTCCTAAAATCTCTGTAGTCTAGACTATACTGGCCACTGGGGGATCCAGATAAGCTTTCTACAAGGAGGTAGCATTTGATCACATCTTTGAAAGAAGCTAGGAACAGAATGGAGGAGATCAGGAAAAGTTCATGAGTGTTAGTTGAAGGAAATGAGGATGTGTAGCTTGGAGATGAGAATGCTCAGGGAGAACATGATAGATGTCTTCAAATCTTTGAATGACTGTGATGGTAGAAGAGGGATTAGAGTTGATATTTTTGGCCCCAGAGGAAAAATTAGAAGCACTAAATGAAAGTTGAAATAATATAACTAGCATCTATATGGTGCTTCTTGAAGGATCATGAAATGCCTTGTGACAACCCTGGAGAGTAAGTACTAGTATTATTCCCATTTTGCAGATGAAGAAACTGGAATAGTCAGAAGTTAAGTGACTTGGGGCTGTTAGGTGGCACAATGAATAGAGCATCGACTTGGGAGTCAGGAGGACCCGAGTTCAAATCCGGCCTCAGACACTTAACACAAAACTAGCCATGTGACCTTGGGCAAGTCACTTAACTCCAATTGCCCTACCTTCCCCCCCCCCAAAAAAAAAGCAAAAAAAAAAAGAAGTTAAACGACTTGCTCAGAGTCATAGAGCTGGTAAAAACATCTGAAGTTGAATTTGAACTCAGTTGTTACTGACTCCTGGTCCAAAGGTCTGTGCACTGTGCCACCTTGCTGCCTCATAAATTTGTAGTGGCAAATCCATATTTCATAATAATTAGAACTATTCAAAAATGTTTGGGATGCTTTGGGAATTAACAAGTTCCTTCTCATTAAAGGTCTTCAAGCAAAGTCACTTGTTGAGTGTTTTGGAGAGGAAATCTAAAATCAACACTTCAAAACATCCATGACATTAAAGTGGTCACTTCCTCCATGTCATAGTTTTAGGAACTGGTGTGACCCCCAAATTGATAATTTTAACATGATGAGACTTTCTGAACTTCACAGATTAATCCTTGGACGGCAATACACTACCAGTCTTGAGTTTGATGTTTTTATAGCTTGGTGGAATCTGCCAAACCTGGACTGCCACCGGCATAGACCTCCAGAATTCAAGGACATCTCAAATAGTGATGAGCAGAGCATGGCAAAATGGGGTAGAGGTTTGAATCCTGGCTCTTCTGTCTACTACTTGTGGGATAATGTGTAAGCCACTTTATCTCTGTGGGTCTAATTTTCCTCATATGTAAAGGACTAGAGGACTTCTAATGTCCCATTGCTCTAAATGAATAAGGAGTAGGGTTATGAGGAAGGCTCATCTAAGATGGTGCTAATTTACTAAGATTCTAATGGACTCATAATTAAATAATATATCAGAAATACAAAGTATATACTGTAGGAGATTCTTGGAATTGACTCCTAGACAGACTGGTACCTCTTGATGAAGAAGCTGGTCCATTTGGACAATGGCACAGCAAGGCAAAAAGCGCATTGGGTTGAGAATCAAGAGACGTGGGCTGGTCTCTGATCTGCCAGTAGGAAGCTGTGTGATTTTCAGTCATTCCTCATTCCATCTCTCTGGATCTCAGTTCCCTTATCTTTAAGATGATGACTAAGGTGGTCTGTAAGTTATTTATATAATAATCTTGTGAGGAAATATCTTCTCCTTCCCTCTAGTCTTGGATGAAGAGGTGGCCCTTCTCCTCCTCCATGTGTGCCCTTGATCCCATTTCCTCCCTTCTTCTCTATCAGGTTGCCCAAAATATCATCCCCACTCTTTCTCTCTAACCTTTAATCTCTCCCTGTCTATTGATTCCTTCCCTGCTGGCTTCAATAGACCCATCCATGTATCCCCCATCCTTAAAAAACCCTCATTTGATCCTACCATGCTCACTGGCTATCAGTCGATATCTCTCCTTCCCTTCGCGTCCAATCTCCTGGAAAAAAGCCAACCACTCAGGCACTGATTCATTTCTACTTCTTCTCTTTTTATTCTTTGCCAAACCCTCTGCTAACTGTTTACAACTGAAATTGCTCTGATTTCCTTAAATTATTTTTTATTGGTTAGATAGTACAGTGGATAGAACACTGAACCTGGAGTCAGGAAGATTTGATTTCAAATTCAGCCTCAGACACTTCCAAGCTGTGTAACTCTGGACAAGACACTTAACCTCTGCTGCCTCAGTTTCCTCCACTGTAAAATGGGCGTAAGAGTAGCATCCACTCCCCAGGGTTGTTCGGAGGATTAAATGAGATATGTAAATAGTGTTTAGCACAGTGTCTGGTTCTAAAGAAATGCTTGTTCCCTTCCCATCCTTCTTTTCTCCATCCTCAATTTTCTTGACTTCTCTGTAGAATTTGACACTGTTGATCACTTCTCTTGGATGCTGCCATACCTTAATGACACAAATAAGCTGCATTGCACAGCAAATGTGTATTCTAGGCACTGGAAAACTCTTCCTTTGCTGTAAATTTTATTAATCAGCATTCTAATTCACATGAATCTTCTCTGAGTTTGGTGAGCATTACCTTTAGGGAGAGCTGACAATTATTTAGAGCTTGAGTGAACAGATAAAATGAATATCAAAGCCTGTAAAGCTGAGGACCAGATCCTGGCAACCCCACCAGGCTGGAGATGCCCTAGCAGGCAGAATTCCAGACCCTGCCTAGAATCATATGTTAGCTTCCCTATGAGCATCTGCAACAGCATGCCCATTTTGTGCTGGGTGTGAAGGAGCAGGGCTGCAGGTGGGTTGGGGTTACAAAGTCCAAGATATAGGCTCTATCCTCTAGGAACTTATGAGGGACCTTAGGGGGAGAGGACAAGACTATAACCAAACAGTGAAGAGAGAACATAATGCATTATGTGAGTATTACTATTGTTATTAATAACAACTCACATTTCTGTGGTGCTTTGAAGTCTGCAAAGCACTTTACAAATATCATCTCATTCATTTCTCACAACAAGCCTAGGAGGTAAGTTATATTATTGTCCCTCTTTTACAGAGGAGGAAACTGAGGCAGATAGGGGTTAAGAGACTTGCCTAGATTCACACTTCTAGTTAGTGTCTGAGGCTGGATTTGAATTCAAGTTCCCTTCTCTACCCACTGCACCGCCTCACTGCCTCATTGAATAAGGGATAGAAAATGGGTAGTAACATTCTGTGAATGGGAAAGCCAGTGTAGGTTATAACAGCCTTGGGGAAGATTTTGAAAAAAAGTGGGATTTGAACTGGGCCTTGAAGAAAAGAGGTAGGATTTGGGTAGCAGAGTTGGCATTTGGGCATCTCTACCTAAGAAGTTATATGATCAAAGGTACAGAGTTCAGATTTGGGGGCGGCCTATCTTTGGAGGATAGTGAGGAGACCCAGTACTTTCATTTTCTAAAAGTCTTATCAAATTTTATCCTTTATGCCACACTTATTTTCTGTTATGTGTCCTCTCCACAATATCAAATTCTCCCTTGTGTCAAAGACAGGAACAAGGCAAAACCAATACACAAAATTACCACTCATGACAGTGTATACAACAGTCCCCACCTCACCAATCTATAGAGAGGAAAAAAGCATATCTCATCATTTCTTCTCTAGGACTAAGGCTTAAAATTAGTTTCCCTACAGGTCCCATTTCACTTTATTCACTGAAAGACTTTTGAAAGTCTTTAAGACTTCCAGATCTTTGGGAAAATGTGCCAAGAACCTTTGCTGAGACTTTTAGCCAAAGGATATGTGCTTTTCAAATTGCGACACCTGCAACTATACTCTGTTTCTTTCCAATTTAAGCTGAGTGAGATCTTTTTCGTATGCATTGTGCTGAAAAGTAATATTACGGGTGAAATGTTGAGATTTGAACTGGTGATTTTGAAGATAGAATCAACATCTTGTTTTCTAAATGCAGTGTTTTCAGTGAATAATCTGATCACTTTCTAAAGAATAGATGGAAAAAATGCCACATTGAGCACTTCCCCCAAGTATAAAGGCATCTGATGAAATGCATCTAATTAAACACATAATTTGGTACAGCTTGTGTATTCAACATATTTTGGCACATAAAATATTTACTCTGATAGACTGAAGCTGTTACTCTGTGCTGAGTATGAGTTGTTATTGAGACTAAGTGTTTTTAATCTAGAAGATGATAATGACTTCATCACTTCTAACTTCGTATTTCTAGTTTCAGCCTGGAATAAGTTTTTATTGCTGTATTTTCAGCATTTGCTGAGTGCTTTTGATAAGCTATCGGTGCTGAGATGCTGCTGTTGAGCACCACACTTAAATGCCTGTTGAATTACATTTAAAATACAAAATTCATGCTAACCTCAAGGAAACCTCATCAAACTGTCTTTTTCTTGTTTATTTTTATTTTTGTTTTATTTTTTTTACTCCCATTTTAATGCCCAATCCAGGGACTAGAACCAGATGAAAATGAATGAGTCTAGTTTAGAAAATATTTTTGGTTTCTCATTCAGTACTTATTTCAAGGATTTGTGATTTCATTAGTGTGAGGCCTGCCTCCTTAGATAAATGTCTAAACAACTTTAAGCCTCAGGAATGAAAGAAGGAAGGAAATGCAAATTCACTAAATACCTCCTGTGTACCAGGAGTTGTGCTAAGCATTTTACAAATACTATCTCATTTGATCCTTGCAATACTCTTAGGAGGCTGATGTTATTTTACCGTTGAGGAAATTGAAGCAGACAAAGGTTAGGTGACTTGCCCAGAGTCACATAGCAAGTAAGTGTCTGAAGATTCAGGCTTCTTGACTGTAGACCCAATGCTTTATCCAGCTGCCTTTGATGGACCCACTGTGTTCATTGATGAGGCTGAAAAGTCTGCTTCTCTGTGTTTAACTTTTTATTAGTGGAGAGTCTTTGGATTTTCCTAGACTGTCTCTTGGATGACAAAGATATAGCCCATCACTAATGTATCTATGCTTAAAGTGTTTTCTATTTGGTTAGGTGACTGGCAAGTGGAAAGGGATTAGACATGTTTTGGATGGCCCCAGAGGGAGAAGCTGAATGATGGTGTAAAGATGCAGAAGCAAATATAGAATTAATGTCCAGGAAAACCTGCCTCAAAATTAGAGCCATTCGAAAGAATAACGGCTGATGCAGATGGATCTCTTTTGTTGGAGTCTCTGCAGAGGCCAAATGGCTATTTCTCAGCCATCTTGTAGTTGGGATCATTTTTTTTTGGTATGTCTTGGGCTACATGGCTGCTGAGTTCTTCTTAGCTCTAAAATCCTGTGATGCTATAATTCTGATGGGACTTGTCAAACTTTGTGTTCTGTTGGCAGACCTTTCAGAGCCCAGAGTCTTCGATAAGAGCATAGTAGGTACTTATTAAATGCTTGTTGGCTGACTGACTTTTAGTAGTAATAATACTAGCTAGCATTTATATAGTGCTTTAAAGTTTACAAAGTGTTTTACAGACATTTTTTCATTTGATCTGTACAACAACTTGGGGAGGTAGGTGCCATTGTTATCCTCATTTTATACATTAAAAAAAAACAAACTTAGGCAGGCTGAGATTGAGTGGTTTGCCCAGGTTAACATAGCTAGTAAGTGTCTGAGTCTGCATTTGAACTCACACTCTTCTGACTCAAGCTCCAGTGCTCTGTTTCCCATGCCACCTAATTACTTCAGGTAGTAGTAATAGAAAATTAATAAGTTTGTTCTCAGTTCAATTAGACTCCTGAATGTCTTTTTAAAAATAATTTATTTATTTTAAATTTTCAGCATTCAGTTCCACAAGATTTTGAACTTTAAATTTTCTCTGCCTCCCTCCCCTCTCAATTTTCCAAGATGGTGTGCAATCTGATATAGGTTCTGCATATACACCAAATGTCTTTTTGATGTAATATTTGTCCGGGAGGTTGGGCAGTTGGGCAGCTCTGATGAAAGGTGATCTATTGGAGAAGGAAATAGCAAACCACTCCAGTATCTTTGCCAAGAAAACCCCATGTATAGTATTAAAATGATAAAAGAGATGACATTGGAAGATCAACTCATCAGATTGGAAGGTATCCAATATATTATTGGGGAAGAGTGGGGAACAACTGCAAGTAGTTACATAAAGAATGAAGTAGTTGGGCCCAAACTGAAAGAATGCTCAGCTGTGGGCATGTCTCATTACAAAAGGAAAGTCTGATGCTATAAAGATCAATATTGCATAGGAATCTAGAATGTAAGGTCTATGAACCAAGGTAAGCTGGATGTGGTCAAACAGGAGATGGAAAGTTGAAACATCGACATCTTGGATGTCAACACCCAAGGAGGGGAGTGGGTGAGTTTAATTCAGATGATCACTACCAAATCCTAATGTGGGCAAGAATCCTTTAGAAGAAATGGAGTGGTCCTCGTAATCAATAAAAGGGTAAGAAAGGCAGTACTAGCGTATAGTCTTAAAATGACAGCCATTTAAATCCGAGGAAAAGCATTCAGTATTATTGCAATACAAGTCTATGTTCCAACCATTGATACCAAAAGAAGCCAAATTTATTCAGTTCTATGAAGACTAACATTTTCTGGAAATAACACCAAAAAAAAAGATATTACATTCATCATAGGGAAAGCTAAAGCAGGAAATCAAAAAGTAATTGGAATAATAGGCAGGTTGTCCTTGGAGTACAAAATGAAGCAGGGAAAAGACTAAGAGAATTTTGACAAGATAACTCATTGGTCCTAGCAAACACTCTTTTTCAGTGAGCTAAAGGCAATTCTGCAATGGACATCACCAAATGGCCAAAATAAAAATAAGTGTGATTATATATTTTGCAGCCAAAGGTGGAGAAAGTCTCTATACTCAGTTAAAACAAGACCTGGGGGGCAGATTGTGGCTTAGGTCATGCACTTCTTATTGCAAAATTCAGACTTAAATTGTACAAAGTACAGAAAATCATTAGATAATAAAGGTATAACTTAAATAACATCTCTCATGACTATGAATTGGAAGCGATGAATTGATTTAAGAGATTAGATCTGGTAGACAGAGTGCCTGAAGAACTATGGACAGAGGTTCACAATATTGTACAGAATGAAGCAACAAAAACATTCCAAAGAAGAAGAAGAGCAAGAAAGGAAAATGACTGCCTGGTGAGGCTTTACAAATGACTGAGGAAAGAAGGAGAGGGAAAGGCAAAGGAGAAAGGTAATGATATGCCTAACTGAATACAGAATTCCAAAGAACAGAAGGGAGAGATAGGAAGTGGGCAACACAAAGAAAAAATAGAATAGGAAAGCTGATATCTCTTTAAGAAAATTAGAGATATCAAGAGAAAATTTAATGCAAAATGGGCATAATATAAAATATAAAACAAAAATGGTAGGAACTTAACAGAAGTAGAAAAGATTTAGAAAAGGTAGCAAGAATATGCAGAAGAACTATACAAGAAAGATCTTAACATAACCCAATGGCTGGTTACTGACCTAGAGCCAGACATCCTGGAGAATAAAGTCAGGTTGTCCTTAGGAAGCATTGCTAACAATAAGGCTAATAAAAGTGATAGAATTCCAGCTGACCTATTTAAAACCCTAAAAGTTCATGGTGTTAAAGTGCTTTACTCAATATGCCAGCAAATTTGAAAAATTCAACAGTGGCCATTGGATGGGAAAAGATCAGTTTATGTCCCCATCCTAAAGAAGGGAAATTCCAAGGAATGTTCACATGACTGAACAATTATACTCATTTCACACACCAACAAGGTTATGTTTAAGATTCTATAAGTTAAGCTTCAGCAATATGTGAACTAAGTATTAAAGCTCAGGCTGGTTTTTGAAGAGGCAGAGGAACTAGAGACCAAATTGCCAGCATTTGCTGAATTACAGAGAAAGTAAGGGAGTTCCAGAAAAGCATGTGATTTTCCCTCATTGACTACCCTTAAGCCTTTTATTGTGTGGATCACAACAAAATCCTCAAAGAGATGGGAGTACCAAGATCATCTTACTTGTCTCTTAAGCAATCTGTATGAGGGTCAAGAAGCAACAGTTAGAATCAAACATGAAACAACTGATTAGTTTAAGATTGTGAAAGGAGTACACAGAGCTGTGTATTGTCACCTTATTTATATGTCACCTTAACTTATATGCAGAGTACATCATGTGAAATGCCAGACTGGATGAATCAAAAGCTGGAATTAAGGTTGTTGTGAGAAATATCAACAATCTCAGATATGCAGACGATACTACTTAGATGGCAAAAAGTGAAGAGGAATTAAGGAACCTTTTTTTTTTTAAAGCAATCGAGGTTAAGTAACTTCCTCAAGGTTACACGGTCAGTTATTTTTGTGTGAGTGCCGAGTATCTGAGGCCGGAACCAATCCCAGGTCTCCCGACGCTGGGGCCGGCACTCTTACTCACTGCGCCACCTGGCAGGAACCTCAGGGTGAAAGATGAGAGTGTAAAAGCTGTCTTGAAGCTTAACGTTAAAAAAACTAAGATCATGGTACCATCACTTTTTGGCAAATAGAGGGAGAAGAAATGGAAACAGCTTCAGATATTCTTGGGTTCAAAGATCACTGCAGATGGTGACTGTAGCCATGAAATTAAAAGATGCTTCCTCCTTGAAAGGAAATGTATGGCAAATCTGGACAACATACTAAACTGCAGAGACATATAAGCTTACCCAACAAAGGTCCATGTAATCAAAACTATGGGTTTTCATTTATGAGCAATGTATGACTGTGATAGTTGGATTATAAGGAAAGCTGAGTGGTGCAGAATCTATGCTTTATTAAGAAGACTTTGTACAAAGGACTTGTACAACAAGGAGATCAAATTGCTCAATACTTAAAGAAATTAATTCTGGCTATTTACTGGAAGGTCAAATACTGAAGCTGAAGCTTAAATACTTTGGCCACATAATGAAAAGAAAGGAATCATTGGAAAAGACCTTGATGTTGGGAAGGATTGAAGGCAAAAGGATCAAGGCGGGGCAGAGGATGAGAAGGGTAAATAGTGTCACAGAAGCAATGAGCACGAGCTTGGACGGACTTTGAGAGATAATGGAGGACAGAAGCATCCATGGGGTCACAAAGAGTTGGACATGAGTGAATGACTGAACAATCAGAGCAACACAGAAAATGCATCAATTTGGTTTTGGTTCACGTAGATTCCTGGATTGTCTTTTTGATCTAACATCCATTTCTGCTCAGGCAGTTTGGACAGTTCCACAAAGGACTGTCTTCTGATCTGAGTGCTGCATATATGTAGGGGGAGACATGACTCCTAATTGACCCAAGAGTCATATTTTGGAAGAGTTTTAGAAAGATAGGCAAAGAAAGGCAAGCTGGGACTTTTTCATACATTTTAAATTTTATTTCCAAATTCTCTCCCTCTCTCCTGCTTCTCCCCCACCCATCCATAAGGCAAGCAATGGAAAGAGACCCTCTTCTAGCTGTCTTCAGAGGAGGATTTTTTTCCAGGTTGAGGCAGTGGGCTGAGGAGTCCACAGGGAAGTTTGGGAAAGTTTGTAGCTAACTGTGCCTATACTAGAAGAGAAGACAGTAGCTCCAGATGGTGGCTTGGGTCACACAAGCCAACTGTGAAAAATTTTCATCCTGTTGTAGTGGATACAGAGCTGACTTGGGAATCAGGTAGACACGTTTGAGTCCTGCCTATGAGGAATAAGAAATTACTGCATGTAGCACAAAGAACCATTCTATTCTAATGTCCAAGCCTTATTTACACCTAGTTCACATCTCTGATTGAATAATCAACCGTGATGTATTCTCACTGGATAAAAGGTATGTGGGGCAAATGGAGGTTGGGCGATTTATTGATCGACTCAATCAACCTCCTACCCTTGAAACTGGACATAGCTCTTAGGTCAAAGGGACCTCAGCCATCATCTACTATATGGCTATCATAGTCCCTCATTTTATGGATGAGGGAACTAAGGCCTGAAAGGTGGACTTAAAGTCACACACAGGATAAGGGTGCACCTGGGATTTGAACTTGCATTCCAAGTTCAATGGTATACTGCAGTGCTTTCCCCACAACACTGTTATGTTAAGTTCATCTTGGAAAATTCTATCCCTTGTGTGAGCTAAGGGAAAACCAAACTCTTTTACACTAGACAAAGAGAGTCAGGGTGAGCAGAATATCTCTAGAGACCATTCAATGGTGATCAGGGCTGCCAACTCAATAAAGCTGGGGGAGGGGGGGCAAATCATCAGTGAGATTTCAGACCTCTTCCTCTCTGGGTCATTCTCCAGGTAGTCAAGAAGCAAATCATTCTTGGGGATGCATTTCTTATACTGAATGATCAATGGCAATCTTTCAACCACAGACATACTTTGAAAATTTTTATGGTGACCTCTATTTCTAGATAAGACAACAGGAAGTCACATTAAGGACTCACTTGTTGAATTTGCATTATTTAACTTCCCCCCCGCCCCTGATCAATATAATGTTAAACAGAGACAATTTCAGGAATCAATACCAGAAAATGGTCTTGAAACCCACAAATGTAATAGATAATGCATTCCTGTGAACCATAGAATATATCATTATTGTAGTTCTTAAACCTCAGTACTTTTCCTATACTTTTCTCTTTTCCCTATTCCCAGTCCCTTAAAATTCAGTTTTAACTAATATTTTTTTTCTATTGTTATCCTTTGCCTTCATTGAAATCCTCAGCTCACAAAATCATAGATTTTTAGAAGTTGAAAGGACCTCAGTATTCATTTAGTCCCACCCTATCCTTGCAGATCTCTGTTGTTACATACCTGACAAGCCATGGGTCATCCAGCTTCTAGCTAGCAACTTAAGCTTTTCGAGGCAGGCTTTTGGGGGTGGGGTGGGGCTTAGGATGGGACATAGGATATGGGAGGCTGTTCAAGGTGAAGCTTTTCTAATAATAAGTTGTATTAGTGCTTTTGTTTGCTGTGAATACCTTACAAATCTTTCTTTTATAATTTGTCTCTTTGCTTTGATGAATAAATCATTTGTAAAGCTTATTACTTCAATGGGAGAGGTATCCTTGGTGCACTCTAAAGATCCAGCGCCAATAATGGTTCATTTGGAGCATGTTAAGGTGTCAGATTTTCTTAGCGTATTTCAGAAATTGTTTTACATTTTTTTTTCTGGCTGAACCTCTCTTGACACCAGTGAACTTAGGGCTTGTGATTGAATGATAAATGCGCAAAAAAGCAGCTTGAATGATAATGTCTCCATTTCGATGCCTACTTTCTGGACGGAGACCTTTTATGCTAAGTTCATGTGAGAGCACATTTTTATGACAAAATTATCACCTTCAGAAAGCTCACTGACTCAGGCAGGGCTGAGATCTGTCCTGTTGTAATGGATTCTGTGACAGGCAAATGCACAGTAGTTTCCAAAAAACTCCATTGAAGGATATTCTGACAGTCACCTATACGCCGCTGAAATTTCGAAGACATTATTATGATTCATTATAGAAAAATGGTTAGACACCCTAATCATGAGATATAATAGTATTAGAGAGGGGAAGAAAGACCAAAAATGTACTATTCTCTTTGACACACATTACCTAGGTTGTCTCGGTCACATTATGGAAGAAGTTCATTTGTATTTTTATCTCATAGTTTTTATACATTAAATCAAATGAGAAGATTTGTTTAAAAAAAGGCACTTAGCACAATGCCTGATACATAGTAGGTGCTGTATCAGTTCTTATTCCCTTCTTCTTTTCTTGTTATGTGAACACTTCCCCTTTGGGAAAGGTATGTACCTGTTCAATGCATCCGGGGTGAGGGACCTCAGGGTCCTTAAATGGGGCTCAAAATTTTCAGTGTGTTTGTTTGCTGAAGGGGGAACCACCATCCTCTAATCAGACCCCAGAGGCAGCACAGACCACAGCCGATCCCTCATGATTCCTTCTGCTTCTTCTAGGCTTTGTGGATCTCTTAGGGTCTTTCATGAGAAAGCATCTCAATGTCATCCCTCATTTTTCCTAGTCAGGGGTAATTTAGCTCTGACTGACCAATTTATGCTAAAGGAATCCCTAGGGGAAAAGCAAGATATATTGATAAGAATGCCAATAGATAGCATGTGTGTATTCTGTGTGTACTTTGTCCTCAGCTGGAAGCACTGATGCTGTCTATTTTAGGGGAGTCATTTTACTTAATGGACAAGGAACCTTGGGAAAAGGAAAGCTAGGTGGTTCAGTGGGTAGAGTTCTGTAGAGTTCTGTGTCTGGACTCAGGAACACTCATCTTTGTGAGTTCAAATCTGGCCTCAGACACTTACTAGCTGTGGGACCCTTGGCCCTATTTGCCTCAGTTTCCTCATTTAAAAATGACCTGGAGAAGGAAATGTCAAATCATTCTAGTATCTTTGCTAAGAAAACCGAGATCACAAAGAATTGGACACAATTGAAATAACTGGGCAACAACTCATATCTTAGAAAAAATCTTAGGAAAAAATGTGTGTTTCAGGATGCCATGATAAGGTGTGATGGAGGGGTCCAATCTAGTTACTGGGTGTAAAAAGGCATACGAACTGTAGGTGAAACCCTCTCCATATCGAAAATTACATAAGGACATGCGTAATTCTCTCTTACCACCATCCTATATCTTAGTTCTGTGAAATGAAACTGCACAGGGAGTCACAACCCGGGAGATAAGGTCTGCCCATAAAAGCAGGCTGATTTGGAGTGCCAAGTCAGGAAAGATTAGTATTGTTTTTGGGTACTCATGAGGACGAGGGAAGCTGGAGCTATCCCTGTTACGTTTGGAAGCTGTCCCTGTCTGGATATAACTTCTATTTCATGGGGAGATAGGTCCTTTGGAACACACTGCACTCTCACTTGGTTTTCTTTCCTGTCTGTGTGCTGTATCTGAGAGACTGAAAAAGAGAGGAGACAGACTCCAAGCAAAAAGAAGTTTCTGCCTTGGTAGGGACTGTAGCATACCCGGGAATTGAATGGAATGGTTCTTTATACAACATGCAGTGAATCCTTATTCCTCATAGGCAGGACTCAAACTCAAGCCTTCCTGTCTCCCAGGCCAGTTCTCTATCCAAGACATAGGATGAACATTTTCCAGAGTAGGCTCTCAACCACAGCTCACGTGGCCTAGGCCATCATCTTGAGACTCTGTCTTCTTTTCTAAAGCATAGGCTGCACACTTTTCCAAAAGTCCCTGTGAGGTACAGAGAAAATGCTGAGTAGTACGAATTCAGCCCATTGCCTCAATCTGGAAAAATTCTCCTCCGAAGATAGCTGCTAGAAAAGGTTCTATTTCACATTCCCTTAGCTATGCAGTTAAGGAAGAATATAAACTCTCAGAGGGTACTTTCCTTGTTTGTATCCATGCCTGGCATATAATTTTCACTTAATAAATGCTTACTGGATTGAATGGGACGAACATAACTGTTGGTACTTAACGAGAGATTCTTGTCCGCAAGCATCAAATTCATACGTTCACCCATTTCTCTGAGCTTTCTTATATCAGCCAGGGGGAATTCAGATTTAAGAATATTGGTGACATTGTTGCTCTGATGTCACGTTTCCAAGGTAGTTTGTTCTCCATAGGCCCTCTGGGAGGAGCTATTGATTCAGGAAAGTGAGGTGGGTGAGGGTGGGGGAGTGAAGGGGAAGGGTAATGCGGATGGAGAGGCAAGCTCTGAATCCCCAGTGAATGCCCATACTCTATAGAAACCCACAGAGACTCCCAGACAATCATTATAATCATAGCTAGCACTTACATCGCATCTGAGATGTACCAGGCATTGTGTTAACAACTTTACATATATTTTCTCCTTTGATACTGACAACAGCCCTGAGAGCTAGGTGCTAGTATGATCTTTGTTCTACAGTTGAAGAAACTGAAGCAAACATGCTTGGTCAAGGGACTTGACCAAGGTCACATAGCTAATAAGTCTCTGAGATTGGATTTGAACTCAGGTCTTCTTGACTCCAGGGCCAGTGCACTGCCAGTGCACTCACTGACTATGTGAAATTGTGGGAAACTTTTTTTCTCAGCACCAGACCCCTATTCAATCAATCAATCAACAGATATTTATTAAGTGCCTGCTATATGCTAGACTCTATGTTAAGCACTAGAGATACAAAAAGGGGCAAAAGACAGTCCCTGCCCTCAAGGAGTTTACAATCTAATGGGGGAGAAAACATACAGACAGGTGTATACAAAGTAAGCTACATATAGGACAAATAGGAAATAACTAACCTAGGGAAAGCACAGGAATTAGGAGGTTGGGAAGGTTTCCTGTAGAAGGTGGGAGTTTAATTGGGACTTAAAGGAAGCCAGGCAGGTCAGGAGACAACCTTCAACTCAATCTGAGACCATGGAAGATTTCTAGTGGCCTCATGCCTCCTGTCTCACAGGGTCAAGGGGAAAAGGAAATCTGATATATATTTATATTAGTGGCATAGACTTAGGTTCGAATCCTGCCTCTGACATTTGTTACCCGTATGACCTGAGCCCTGTCAAATGACAGGTTTGGACTAGAGAGACTTTGAAATTCTTTCCAGTTTTAGATCTATGATCTTATGAAATTATCTGTTAAAAAGAGTCATTTTCCTATTGATCGGCAATCTGTGTCTTTTGGTACATGGGCTACTGTTCTGGTATCGTGGATTTTCAAAATTTGGAACAATGTCTTGACTGGATATTTAACAGTGGGAAAAATGTGAATGGGAACAATGCCTTTTAGGAAATATTTATTAGAGGTTATATCATTATGATCATGATGAGTGCTGGCATAGCCCTTTAACTCTATAAAGTTCTAACATTCATAAATTAACCTGGTAATAATGAGATGCATAGCCCTGAAGATAACTCAGACTTTTCCATAAATGAAATTAAACCTTTTGACATTCTGATATTGTACTTCAGATAATTACATTTAGTAATAAGACACCAAGAAAACAGAACGTTTTAGCATTCCTTTCAGGAACAGAAGTCTGTCAGGATAAGAAATATTCTATTTAGTTTAAGAAAAATCTTTCTAGTGCTCCGAAGTGTGTCCATCTGGAAATTATGTTGAGGTCTAAGGACCTATTTAATAATCTAAACAAAATTAGGTGGTAACCTTCTGCTTCCTCTAGTGAATGTAGAAACAAGTGACAGCATTCAATAAACGGGATGAAATAGGAATATGCTTCTCCAAATAAACCAAATGGACACTAATAGGAGAGATATTTGCATAGATGATGCTTTTTTGGTGGCAGGATGTTTTGGTCTTGTTTCCTTATGAAATCCCTTTGAAATTTCAATTTGGGTTGTTTAATGGAAGTAAAGTTGCATTTCAGAGTCTGGAGCATGTGTGGGTAAATATTTAGTGAAAGTGCATTTTATAGAAGAATATATCAGCCTGATCATCTCTCTGTTTCTCTCTCTCCCCCCTCCTCTGTGTCTCCTCCCTCTTTCTCTGTCTCCTTCCCCCCTCTCTTTCTCCCTCCCTGCCTCTCTCTGTCCCTCTTTTTTCTCTCTCTCTCTCTCTGTCTTTTCTTCCCTTTCTCTGTCTCTGTCCCTCCCCCTTTTTCTCTTCTTCCCTTTCCATCTCTCACCCTCTCTCTTTCTCTCTGTCTCATTTCCTTTCTATTTTTCTCTCTCAACCTCTCTCTCCCTCACTTCCTCTCTCCTCCCCATCCCTCTTTCTTTCCCTTTCTCTTTCCCTCTGTCATTTCCTCTCTGCCTCTTTTTCTCTTTCCTTCCCTTTCTGCTTGTTAGTCAGTCTCTCCTCCCCTCTCTCCCCCATCTTTCTCTTCATCTCTCTTTCCCTCTCTCTCTTCCCCCCCATCCCTGTGCCTATCTCTCTGTCTCTCTCTCCGTCTATCTTTTTTCTCTCTTTCATTTTTCTCTTCTGTCTCTTCTTCCTTTCTTCCTCCTTCCTCTCTGTTTCTTATTCTCTTTCTCCCTTTCTGTTTTTATGTCTCTCTCACTCTCTCCTGCCTTTGTCTCTATCTCTCCCTCCCTCTTTCTCTTCCTGTCTCTGTCTCTCTAACTCTCTTCTTTCTCTTTCCCTCTCTCTGTCTTGGTCTCTCTCTCTCTGTCTTGGTCTCTCTCTCTCTCTGTCTTGGTCTCTCTCTCTCTGTCTTGGTCTCTCTCTCTCTCTCTCTCTCTCTCTCTCTCTCTCTCTCTCTCTCTCTCTCTCTTTCCCTCCCTCTCTCTCTCTCTCTCTCTCTCTCTCTCTCTCTCTCTCTCTCTCTCTCTCTCTCTCTCTCTCTCTCTCTCTCTCTCTCTCTCTCTCTCTCTCTCTCTCTCTCTCTCTCTCTCTCTCTCTCTCTCTCTCTCTCTCTCTCTCTCTCTCTCTCTCTCTC
>NW_027186457.1:20368879-20428733 GCF_028583685.1 Petaurus breviceps papuanus | reverse complement strand
TCTCTCTCTCTCTCTCTCTCTCTCTCTCTCTCTCTCTCTCTCTCCCCCCTCCCATTCTCTTTCCCTCTTTCTGGCTATCTTTCTCTGTGTGTCTGAGTCTCTCTGGTTCTCTCTCTGTCGTGCTTTCCCTCCTCCTCTCTGTCTCTTTCTCTCTCTTTTCCTCTCCTTTCTTTCCCCCCTCATGCCTCTCCATCTCTCTGTTTCCCCCTCTCCTTTTCCTCTCTCTTTCTCTCTTCCTTCATCTCCATCTCTCTCTGCCTCTCCTTTCTGTCTCTCTTTCTTGTAATTTTGATTTTATCCCTCTATTTTCCAGTAAATTCTTGCATATATGATTTCTTCTAGCTTCTCACGATCAGAAAACACCCCGATCTAAACAATAACCCACCTACCCTTTTTATGAGTTTCTAAGTTTTGCAAGAACTACTTGTTCAACATACCTAGTGAATATCTCTAATAATTAAACCCAACACTTTCCTCCATCTGCTTCCTTTCCTCTCTTCCCATTCACATGTGCCATCTCATTGAATGAATCCATCTTACCTATCCAGACTATTATACTTTAGCTCAGAAAAGTGATGGATACCAAATGGCCAAACACTGAACGAACTAATTAAGTTCCTTGCATCATCTCTCTGAAATAAAGTCGAGTCTTCACTTTCCTACTTGAATAACTATGTGTGTTCATTTTAATCCATTATAAACACTTTGGGGTGATGACCATTTCTCTAGCTCAATTTGTATAGTGCTGACACAGCTTCTTGCAAAGACAGAACTAAAGAAATGCTTTGGGCTAATGATACTTGAAGCATGATGTGAAAAAAAATTATTAGGAAAACAAATAGACTAAGTAAGTGAGATTTTTGTCACGTTAAGAAATAGTCAAAGATTTTGCATTTGTTCACATTTAAGCGTGGAAATCCTATACATCAAGCTTTATGAACTACCCTCATTCAGAATGGTGCTTTGGGGGCAATGACTCCATCTCCAGAAGGGAAGAATTTTTTTCTCCAACAAAATGTTTTTATTTGAGTTATTTGAGTGGGGGTGGGGGGGGAGATTTGCGTGATATTCTATGCCAAGTCATTAAATGACCAGAAGTCTTGTTCTGATATATTCTCCCAATTTCTCCATTGGCCAGATAGTCAAGTGGGGAGAGGGTGAGGAAGATGCAAATTCTCAGAACCCACTGCAGGCAGTCCAGGTGGATCTGTTCCCCTTTGGCAGGATAGTGGGAGCTGCCACTAGGTTGAATGGTGACTGTGTTTCAGGATTATTTATAATTCACAAAATGACTTCTAGAGCACTCAAAGCACTCAACTCTGCAGAATGCTAAGGGACAAACATCCTCACCCAACCTCTTCATCTCTCAAAGCCTGATCAACCTTGGAGTAGAACTTGGGTGATTGGAAGTGCATCTCACACTTCTGCTGTAGACTGGAGGGAGATCTACCTGAAAATCCTAGGTTAGACCCAAAGCTTAGAGGATTACTCTTAAAACAACTTTTTCCAACCAGCTTTCCTCTGAGCCAGGGAAGGATTCAAATCAGCCCAGAACTCACTGTATCTTGGCATATGGCAGCCCAGAGCTTTGGCAGGAAATCTTGGCAAAATATGGCAGACAGTAAATTCCACAAATTAATGAAAAATGTGTTGGGGAGAATTGACTTGAAGATAAGAAACAGGACTTTCCATCTTTCCATTTCTTACCATGGCATACTTTTGTTACTATGTAGATATCTAAGCCATGTTTACTTTGACTAATTCAGAAAATATATATTGATAAATTAAACTTATGAATATTTCAGGTAATTCTTTTAAAAAATTAATTAATTGATTATTTTAGTTTTCGACATTCACTTTTATAAGAGTTTGAGTTCCATAGGCAATTCTTAACAGAATGATCCAATAAGTAGTCAGTTCTAAATTATGAATGAAAGCACAAATTAATAAGAATCTTAAATAGTAGATGTATCTTTTACATTTTTTTTGGTAGGAGGGAATAAGGGTATATAAGAGTATGTTTGATGTTCTGAGAATTTGCAATATGATAATAGAACTATGATAGGAAAATGTGATTCAGGAGGTGTGGAAAGGCATGCTTTGGACTAGGTATTAAGAGACCTGAGAAAGAACGTGAACTTTGCCCCTAATTAGCTTCATGACTTGGCAATTGGTTTCACCTTTTGGACTTCCATTTCCTCATCAGTGACATGAAGAGGTTCCACTAATGATCTCTAAGGTCACGGAACACTCAAACAATCTCTGAATCTAAAATATTTTTATGGAACCCACTCCATGCAGGGAAGAGATAGCAGGCCCTCACAGTCTAGCGTAAAGCAGTAATGTGTACGTGTGTGTATGTGTGTTGCTCTGATAGTGTTTATATATATATATATATATATAAACACTATCAGAGCAACACTCAACTTTGCAGAATGCTAAAGGACAACTTTTTCTTTTCTGATTACAGCTTTTCCTTTAGCAGGGAAAGGGATCAAAGGACCTTTGCTTTTCTTGATTCAACTCCCTTTGTTAGGTTGTGTGCTATGGCAAGCAAAAGCTAATTGGGTTAGTGAGAGAATGAATAAAGGAATTAGTCAAATAGAGTTATTAAGACTTGAGGATGAGAATTTTTCAAGTGATGAAGATTAAGGACTAACTGAGAATATTATGGAAGTTATATATATATATATATTCATTAGAATGAAAAGGGAATTAATTGGCTTATTATACAATGGGAAAAATGTTTATAAAGGATGCTTGAGGATATACTTGGCAATAGATTTGATAGCCAACATGGTCTCTTTACAGGTTGCCTTTATCTGAGACTCTGGGAGGAGAAAACCATATCTGCCTCTATCTCGGAGCTCAAAAGCAAAGGAACGCTTGATGCCAATGTCGTAAGCCCAATCTGTAGATGAACCTGAGGTTGGATCTGTAAAATATAAGCATTACATTAGAGGGGACTTTTAATATTTTGTTAATATTTTTCCCTAAGAAGAAATTTATTGGAGCAAAGCTAGATACACACACACACACACACACACACACACACACACACACACACACACACACATATATATATATATATATATATATGATGGAGAATGCTGGTGTACACAACATAATGTTATCTAACTGATGTCAATATATGATAATCAAACTCCACCTTTTCATTCCCAAATCCTGGAGTAATAATGGCATTGATCAGGCGACTGAAGTATTAAGGTATAAACTGGACAGTTTAACTAGAGAAACAACTGCTCTCTGTAAGGTTATTTTGCCCAGCGTCTTGTGTAGGCAGAATCAAATGACAGCAATAGCCAAGATGTGCTTTTAGTGACTCAAGTAATACAAATAGGACATTTTAAACTTCTTGATATGTGACTGACTCCATTCTATGTGGTTACATGTGTTGACTGTCATTGGAGAAACCATAATTTTTAAATATTTTATCTCTATCAGTATTAAAATTAATGCATATTCCCTGAGCATACATTAACTGGCCACAAAGAGAAGTAGTTTATGAGTGTGCAAATGAGCAAGTTTTGGCATAAACTACAGGTTAAAAGCTGGTCAGTTTACAGGTAGCTAGGTGGCACCATAGTGCACAGAATGCTGAACCTGGAGTCAGGAAGACTTATCTTTCTGAGTTCAAATCTGGCCTCAAACACACAGTAGTTGTGTGACCCTAGGCAAGTCCCTTAACCCTGTCTACCTCAGTTTCCTCATCCGTAAAATGATCTGGAGAAGGAAATGGCAAACCGCTCCAGTATCTTTGTCAAGGAAACCCCAAAAGGGGTCATGAAGAGTCAGACATGACTGAACAGTAACAACAAAAGCTGATCAGAATTTTTTTCCCAGCATAAGGAGGTTGAGATAATGTATAAGGGGAAACCAGCAAACATTTTATTGCATGCCTACTATGTGCCAGTCTCTGTGTTAAATCCTTTTGGTGGGTTGCTTTTGAGGCAATGGGAGTTAAGCGACTTGCCCAGGGTCACACAAAAGTGTCTGAGGTTGAATTTGAACTCAGGTCCTCCTGACTCCAGGGCCAGTGCTCTATCTAGGCTCAGTACTTTTTACAAATATTGCCTCATTTGATCCTCACAACATCCCTAGGAGGTAGATAGTATTATTATCCCCATTTTACTGCTGAGGAAGCTGATGCAGACAGAGGATTAAGTGACTTGCCCAAGGTCACACAGTTAGTAAGTGTCTGAGGCTGAACTTGAACTAAGTTTAAAAAAAAGGTGATTAGAGATCATTTGCAGAGTGTACCATTCGCCTAGATCATAAAGATTTGATAGGATCACAGATTTTTGTGCATGAAGGAACTTTAAAGGCCATTTGGCTCAACCCTCTTATTTTTATAGCGAGTAAAACTGAGAGTTGAAGTGATTTGTCCAGGGTCTCCTAAGCAGTAATTCTCCAGGGGAAATTTAGATTCAGACTTTTTGTTTTTCAGTTCACAACTGTTTTCACTGGAGCACATTGCCTCCACTCCGGTCATTAACACAACACACCACACACACACACACACACACACACACACACACATGACCCTGGATATGCCTGGGTCATGATATATGATGCTGGGAATTTCTGACTACAGGTCCAGGGCTCTACCCACTGAACCCACCAGCTTCCTGAACAAGATTTATAGAGACTGAGAGGGTCTGGGTATATATAATCTGCAAAGTGGGAAGGTTGATGAGAAAGGACGAGCAGAAGGAACAAATGAAGGAGTTTTAGAGGACACAGGGAATTATTTACTCAAGAATTCTGGAATGGGGGTAGCTAGGTGGCTCAATGAATACAGCACTGGCCCTGGAGTCATGAGGATCTGAGCTCAAATCTGGCTTCAGACACTTAACACAAAAACTAGCTGTGTGACCTTGGGTAAGTCACTTAACCCAATGGCCCTTCCTTCCCCTCTCCAAAAAAAAAAAGAATTATGGGATGTACATCAATGAAATCATATATACCATTTATTAATGATCCTGGGTGAGACACTTAACCTCATTTTTCTTGAATATGCACACATATATGGGGAGAGGGGAGAGAGAGAGAGAGAGAGAGAGAGAGAGAGAGAGAGAGACAGAGAGAGAGAGAGAGAGAGAGAGAGAGAGAGAGAGAGAGAGAGAAAGAGAGAGAGAGAGAGAGAATCTATTAAGATTAGTTTAAGATTAAGATATGAAGGAAAGTATCTCTATGAGTAAAAGATCAAATGTATAAAATCAGTTAAACCAAAGAAGTATATAACCCCTCATCTTCCTTATGATCAATCTAATGATCTATTTATCTAACTGTGTTCCTTAGGAACTTGGCTTCCAAAACACAATCCATCAAACTCAGCAAATGCCTTTTGAAGATAGGAACAGCCCTCAAAGAAAATCATTAAATAAGCATGCCCTTAGGCAAGGAAAAGAAACTAAAGACTGAACTCCCAATAAATGTTTGGTGTTGAGGAGGATGAAGAAATAAACTGTCAACAAATACAAAGTCAGCTGAGCCTCTATGACTCTTGTTCAGGCAGCTGGTGGGTGCGGTGGGTGCAGTGGGTAAAGCCCTGGACCTTGAGTTAGGAAGACCTGAGTTCAAATCCAGGCTCAGATACTAACTAGCTTTATGACCCTGGGTAAGTCACTTAACCTTATTTTCTTTAACTATAAAATGGAGAATGAGAATAGTACCTATGTCACAGGGCTGTGGTGAAGACCAAATGAGATAATCTTTGTAAAAACACTTCACATAGTGCCTGGCACATAGAAGGCTCTATATAATTGATTATTCTTTTCCCTCTCTCCTTATGTCCTACACGTTTGACATAGACTGGTAGTAGAGTAGCTGACATCTACATAGGACTTTAGGCTCAACAAAGTGCCTAACACAATTTATTTCATGTAATCACAAGAACTCTATAAAGTAGGGAACCGCTGATGGTCAGAAAGGTTAAGTGATATACCTACAGACGGCTATGGCTTCTCTCCTATATCATCATAGATCCAGGCAATGGACATTAGGATGTCTGCAGTAGTGGTGTGTGGGTGGGTATCTTTTTGGAAAACCTTCGCCAGTTTCTTTCATGGTAGCCCCAGTTGGCCTTAAAATCACTAATTTTTAGAAATTGTTGGAACTTCCAAAGACTATAGAGAGCATCTTTATTCCACAGGGAATAGCTTCCTTTCTGTGAAATTTCCCATTCGGATTAATAGTACTAGACGGGGAAGATATGCATTAGTGGTAGGCAGTCATTTGGGGCAATTTTCCCCTAATAATGCAGTGGAGCTGAGAGTAATCTTTTACCTTTTATGATGTACAATGGGATTTGTTACATTTTCCAGCCTTAATTTGCAAAGAAAAACCATGGAAGGTAGAAAGCAAGGGCAGACTAGAGAGGCAGCTATAGAAAGTGTGCATCCTTCCAGATAGAATGGGTGGAATGTAAACTTCACCTTCTCACTTATCTACCTTTGTTTCTGCATCCTCAACAACAAGACTAGGTGTTCTGTTGTTACTAAAATCCATTAACTGGTTGACCTTTGATGGACAACAGCATCACAGAAAGGACAGTAGAGGGGTCCTTAGACGTTATCTAACTCCTCATTTCCAGAAGATGAGAAAGTATCAGTTAATCAATAAACATTTATTAAGCACCTACTAGATATCAGACACTGTGCTAAAGCTAGGAATACAAGAGAAGGAAACGATAACCCCTGCCTTCAAGGAACTCACAGTCTAATGGGGAAGACATTATGGATCATTGAACTTATCAATGATCAGCGAAGGGTCAGTGAAATTGTGACTTGCCCAGGCTCAAAAGGGCAAACAGTGGATCTGGAATGTGAACCTAGGTCTTATGATTTCCAAATCTGGGACTCTTTCTATTACATTTGTAAATTTGTAATAAGACAGTACCAGTGGATTCTTAAACATTTATAGAGGGTAGGACACCATTGATTGGGTGCTTTTCAAACTTAATGGCACACTTATTTAAGGATCTTTTTTATTAGGTGCTATTAGCACATCAAAAAGGTATTGGCTTGGTAATAAATTGTTCTTGTATTTATGATTATTTGATTGGAAATGTACTTATTGATTTTCAGAAATCTCTTTTCTTTTGAAATGTTGAATCATCAGGGAGAAAGGTTAAATAATCAAACAAATATAGGAGCATATTGAGAAAAGATCTCCAGAAAACCTAGTTGATTAATCTGATGATTTTTGATGGACTGTTTAAATCCTAGTTCCATCGTGAAATAACTGTATAACCTTGGGAAAATAACTTTACTTCTCTGGTTTTTAGTGATTGAATTAGTTTAAGTGTTCTTAAACTTTTTTTTGGGGGGGGGTAGTATCATTCTCCCCACCTCAACCCAACCATGGCAGTCTGGTGAAGCTTATGAACCCCTCAGAATGTTTTTAAATGCATAAAGTAAAATACATAAGATTACAAAGGAAGCCAATTATATTAAGATAATCTTAAAATAATTCTAAATTATTTTAAAATCAAAATACTAAAATAGTTTTAAAATAAATAGTTTTAAAAATTAAAATAATTTTAAAAGTAATTTTTCCCGTTCAAGTTTATGGGGTCCCCTGAAATCTGTAGATTCCAGGTTAAGAATAGATGACTTTCAAGGTTCTTTATATTTCTAAATTTGATGATACCTCAAGTGACAATAAGGCTCTCAGTGATATACCTTTTATCAGCAAGGCATGAAACTTAGAAGATGGTGTATTCTTTTGGGCTTTTCATACCTGGCATCCTAGTAGGTGCCAGTATGCCAGGGTAATACATTGTGTAGTGTCATCTTCATGAGCAAGACTTTTTCTCTATATGTGACCTTCCTTTGGGCCACTTTACTTGTGTCTGTAGGTTTAGTTTCACCCTGGGTCTGGGATTAGTTTAGGAGGGGAAATATGAAGACTCTCGAGTCCCTAACTCAAATGGTGCCATGCTTATCACAGTAACTGGCACAAAGTATGATTTTAATAAATGCGACTTGTCTGACTTATCAGGGTGTTATAATGGGTAGACTACAGGATTTGAGTTGGGCTGTTGTTGTTTGACCTTCGTTCTCAAAGAGGACCATGACATCAGGAAGGTGATGTCATGACAGCAAGTGCATTAGATTTAAGCGAGGCAGGGCTGTGTGAAGTCACCAGCCTCACTATCTCCTCCCAAGCCATCTGGATCCAGTGGCCAGATATAGATCAGGACAATTGGAGATAGCCCTGGGTGTTGAGACCTGTTAAAGATCTTAACTGCTTCAGTTCCTAACTATCTGAATAGCCCTGAGCATATTATATAACCTTGTGGTGTGTATATCATCTCTAAGGGTCCTCCTCAAAATCTAAGATACAAACTAATGTATTTCCCAGTAGGTTCCCTTGGTCATTACCCTGGCTGATGCCCTGGTTCCTCTAAGAATAGGGTCTCTTTTCACTTTCACTTGTCTTCTCCTTCCACCCCACATATGTCTTTGTATTTGTAAAAATTGATTTTTATAGCAGTTTGATTTTTTTAAAATGTATTTAAAGGGGCCATCCCTTGACTCATCTCTTAAAGAGGTCTGTTCACTGAATGGATGTTACCTCCCTCAAAGTGAGAACCTGAAAAGGCCTTAGCCTAAAAGGACCAGGGTCTCCCATTGCATCCTGGGCCATCTCCAGTCATCCTGATGAATATCTGGTCACTGGATCCAGATGACTCTGGAGGAGAAAGTGAGGCTGGTGACCTTGCACAGCCCTCCCTCACTCAAATCAAAGTCAACTGCCAGTCATGTCATCATTCCCTGATGTCATGGTCTTTATTTGCAGAGTGGTTTACCATTACCTACTGATCATCTGATCTTTGCAAAACCCTGGTGAGGTGGGTGTTACTATTATTCCCATTTTGCAGAGCAGGAGACTGAAGCTGTGACAAGAAAAACTGGCTTACTTAGGCTTACATGGCTGGCAAGTGTCTGAGGTAGGATTTGAATTTGGGTCTTTCTGTCTTCTATTACTATTTCCACTTCTGGGCATCCACAGTGCCACCTAGCTGCCAAGGCTTTGCACTTCAAGGCAACAGTGTGCATGATGGATTCATGTTCTTTATGAGAACTCCCCTATAGGATGTACGTTCCCTGAGGGAAGTGGCTATTTAATTTTTGTTTTTGTATCCATTGATCCTAACAGTTCCTGGCACATAATAATAGGTCCTTAATAAGTACTTAGAAAATAGGCACAGAAGTCAGAAAAATCTGGCTTTAATTCCCTCTTTAAACACTTACTACACTGTGACTCTGGGCAAGTCACTTTAATACTTTGTGCCTCGGTTTCCTCATCTGTAAAATAAGGGAATTGAACTAGGTGGCCTCTAAGGTCAAATTCTGGTTCTAAAAGGTCAACTTCTGGGTTCTGTTCTTCTTGGAGTTAATCTTGGATTATCAACTAGAGACAGAATTTCCTGTTTGTGTAATTACTGTAACACAAACATATTGAAATACAACAATTTATGTCCACATATGGGTAGGGACTGGACCTGTGATTTCACTGTTATAAGAAACTCCAACATGAGGAAACCATCTCTACCAGTGTAGGTTGGGACCTTTTAGGCAACTTTTAGTCTTAGTTTCCTAAGGCATGGAGAAAATAAGTGACTTGTTTAGGGTCACATGGTATTGGACTTGAATCTAGGTATTTCTGACCAAGAGGCTGGCTCTCTACCCACTATGCCATGCTGCCTCTCATCTGCCCATTTATTAACAAAACAAAATGAAGACTCACAAATTGTTGTTGCAACGGGTCCATAGACATATTGTGTTTCATATCGAGTTGCTAAAGCTTCCGTGGCAATTCTGGAAATTTTATACTGGAGAAAAAAGAAAAGAGAGAATGGAAGATTAAGCCTGTGTTTACTTAGTATACAAACAGTTGATCAATTCAGTGAAAAAAAATCTTAACAGGTGGTCTGGCACAGTGGAGACCCACCTAGAATATTTTCCAATAGCACAATGTTAACACAACCAGAGTATCAAATGATGTATATTAATTTCACCCAAATTAACTTCTCTCTCCTCCAACTGTCAGCAATGTCAGGTGACAGTGCAGAAAAGTAGCTTCTTTCTTTTTCTTTTCAATAGTAATTTATAACAGGGAATAGAGCATTTTTTCTATTCCTTTTCTTCTTTGCAGCAAGTCATAATAGAAAGTAGAATATAATCTCATCCTTCTTAGCCATGGTTGGCAGTAAAGAACACTCCAGTTTCTCATTGGCCAACCAATCTTCATAGATATAAATGACAGTGAAGAGAGAAAGACAGACAGAGACAGAGACAGAGAGACTGAGAGAGACAGAGACAGAGAGAGACAGAGAGACAGAGACAGAGAGAAACACACAGAGAGAGAGACAGAGACACAGAGAGACAGAGAGAGACAGAGAGAAAGAGAGTGAGTTGGGGGTCTTCAACATGCCTCGGAAATCTGTCCTTTCCCTTCTAACACTTTAGTTTATGGTTAGTAATCAAATTCTTATCTTCTGTCTATAACTGGATAAATTACATTTGTCCTGTAGTCATAGAACAGAATGATAGAAAAGTTCTGGTATTCATATTTCCTAAGTTATTAACCAAAAAGTCCCACAATTCTCAAATTTTTCATATGCAAATCACTGTAACAAATTGTGTTCTCCAATATTCTACAGTTTGTCTTATACATATAGTAAATGCTGTATCAGAATGCTGAGTGAGACTTCATTCAGTAAACTTAGAAGCGCTGAGTAAAATTATGCCCTACACCAGTGAACTGTCAAGGCAGACTTAACGACTGCTTTTCTCAGAAGCAGACATGCCCCAGCCAAGGGAATAGTCAAGGGTCACCCCCTTCCATACAAATGTGAAGAATGAATGCAGGTAGTTTTAGGAAAGAGGGCACTAGTGGTCCCCCCTTAACCTCGTCACTCCCTCATCATTGAACCTTTCCTTGAACAGAGAACATTTAAGCAAAGCCAACAGCCACAGCTTGACAATGTTTAACAATGCACGCCATATTTCACATCTGCACTTCCTTACCTCTCCACTGAGCACTTATAGTTCTTCAGACTGTGATTATTCAGTTCAGTTCATCAGAGTTCAACTCCCTTTTGTGTTGTTATCAATTATATTATTGTGACATTGTGAACATTGTTCTGTTGACCCCAATACCCTTTCTATTGTGCTATACTGCCTTAATCACGTATGTTGGAGTTCCCAAATAGAGAAGATCAAGAAAGGCTTCATGAAGAAGATGATTTGAGCTGAGTCTTGGAGGAAACCAAGTATGCCCAGAGGCAGAGGTGAGAAAGCAGGGCAATCCAAGGATGAGGGCACGCCCAGTGTAAAGGTGCTCATTTGTCTGACCCAGCGCAGTCTTCCTTCTTAGTCTTTCTTCACATCTTCAGAGCCTTCTCAACCCCAGAGAAGTTTCTTTCCTCTAATGGGGCATAAGTAGGTGGGGTGGAGGAATTCTTTCTTCCTACCTTTGTGTCCCTCCTGTTTTCTTGTCAAGCCTTCAACATCTGACACTTTTTACCACCTATCAAAAGCCCCCTGTAGTTATGGAATTGATGTCATTGAGACTTCTTTCACATTCCTATTATGAACTAACACTACTGCTGCTTCTCCCTCTGAGGGATGATTTTCCTCCTATTTGTAAATGCTTCAAGAGAGCAGTGTCTGTGAGATATGACTCATTACTGGAAAGGAACAGTGCAGAACACTGTTACTCTCACCTTCGTGAGCTTTCTCAGGTTTTTTATATATGGCAATATTTTTGTATATATTCAACAGGACGAGTTACTGTATTCCCCCCTCCCCAATCAATTAATATACAAAGATCTCTGTTAGTGCTTTTATTTTACCAAGAGTATTTGGGGTATGTGTGTATATGCATCTTTTTTCCCCCCGTGGCTTCCTTTTGAAATGAAGTACCAACTCTATTAGTTGGGTTAATCTTTTTCATAGAATCACATAATCGTGGGTATAGAGCTGGAAGGGGTTTCAGTGACCTTAGAAGACAATCCCCTTATTATACAGATGAGGAAACTGAGACCTAGAAAAGCTAAGTGACTTTCCTAAGGTCACACAGGCAATAAGCATCAGAGGTGAGATTTGTATACAGTTCCTCTGACAGAGATAAGGGTCTTTTTTGCCGTACTATACTATGAGTTAACATTGGCAATTTCTTTGGTCAGAAGTTGTCTGGTACATATAATAATGACAGTAATAATTGTAGGCTGTAAAATTTTAGCACCTACTGAACTCCTAGCAAGATGTGAGCTAGAATTGGTGCCTGGAGCTAGAATTATAAATCGTTATTTTCCACGACATAGAAGATGAAAAATTGCCATACTACAAATTGTTGAATTGTTTCAGTCAGCTTCAGTCTCTTTGTGACCCCATTTGGGTTTTCTTGGCAAAGATAATAGAGTGGTTTGTCATTTCCTTCTCCAGCTCATTTTACAGATGAGGAAACTGAGGCAAACAGGGTGAAGTGACTTGCCCAGGGTTACACAATTAGCAAGTGTCTGAGGCCAGATTTGAACTCAGAAAGATGAGTCTTACTGAATCCAGACCCAGAAATCTATGCATTGTACCATCTTTTGTTCAGTTGTTTTCAATTATGTTCAATTTTTTTTGTGGCCCCTTTTGAGTTTTTTTTAGCACAGATATTTCCTTCCTAGCACAGCCATTTCCTTTCCTGATCATTTTACAGATAAAGAACTGAGGTGAACAAGGTTAAGTGACTTGTCCAGGGTCACACAGCTAGTAACTGTCTGAGGCCAGATTTGAACTCAGGTCCTCCTGGCTCTAGGCCCAGCACTCTATCCACCTGGCTGCCCAAGACTACAAATACAGATCCAAAAGTATCCCCAGGATCTCAACTAAATTGATGATTTGATTGATTTTCACAGATTGAGCTGCTGCCCATAATTGCTTGGATATAACCCTGACCTCTAAAAATAAAGAACACTGTCTTTAAAAACAACAAAAAAATCAGATCAGTGATTTTGTCTATGCAGGGAGCTGCTTACACAGAACTCCCTCTGCCCATACAGGTCAGCACCTTCTCTGAAACTTATATCTTTAGAGTTGCCTAGAGCCCTGGCCCAGAGTTACCTAGTACAGGTAGGAAGTAGCACCTGAACTCAGGACCTCCTGAGTTTGAGGCTGGCTCTTTATCTATGATGTGCCACTGCCTTTCTTAAAAGCAGTGATTTTAACAGATGCTCATAACAAACACTCATTGTCTCCCAGATGTGAGGAGGCCAGAATCAGGTGGGAAGAGAATGAGGTGAAGCATCCCAGCTGTCCTCTCTGCTCTAAGAATTGCTCTGAGGACACCTGCAGGGAGCCTTCAAAGGCTGAGCTTCTGCCCTAAAACTTTCACTTAACTACAAAAAGCAGTGATTTTCTCTATTAATTTGCTATAGTCCTTGGAACATTAAATATATAAGAATAATAGCAGGATAGTGACTCCTCTCAGGGACATTAAAAATGTCATTGGCAATATGAGCAGAACAAGATAAAGATGGAAGAGAAAAATGAGCCAACAATGGTGAGAGGCTGTGTGACTGTGCAGAAGTATTAGACATGAGGCCAGCAACGCTCCCTATGCTGCCTGAGTCTGGTTAAGAGGTCACTGGGAAATAGCTAACAAAATAAATGAACATATGATAAAACATAGGTAACATTACATCTAAAAGCTATTGATGACAATATATGGTTGGCTGGGATGCTTGTGTACAGAATCCACTGGTGTAGTGGCCAGGGGCTAGTCTTCAAGCTGGGCAGATTCCATTACCATCTTTTTGCTGATGATTCTCAGATCTATCTATCCAGTCCCAACCTTGCTACTGACCTCTAACCTTGCATCTCCAGCTGCCTATTGGACCCCTTGACCTGGATGTCTCATTAACATCTTAAATTTACCATGTCCAAAACAGAATTCTTTATCTTTTCTCTGAAAACCTTCCCTGTTCCAAACTTCCCTTTTACTGTTGAGGGAACCATCGTCTTCCCAGTCACCCAGGCTCATAACCTAGGTGTTATCCTCAACTACTCAATCTCACTGCCCCCTTTCCTGCCATTAAAACTTTTTTCTTGAACAAAGGACAACAATTCAGCAAAGCCAATTGACATAGCTTGACAGCATTTGACAAGATCTATCACATTCCACATTTGTTGTCTCCTACTTCAGAGACAGGAGATTCATTTTTAATCCTCCAGACTCTGATTGTTCACTATGATTCATCATAATTAATTTCCTTTTATGTTATTATTTCCATTATTGTGTTGTCATGTACATCATTCTTTTGACCCAATAGCCTTTCTATTATTACCACATTGCCTTAATCACATGCGCTTGAATTCCCAACCAGGTTCGTTCTCAGAATAGTAGTTTCATTCACTTACTTGATTCTCCTTGTATAGATAAATGGCTTAAAGTACTATTTGAACTCTTCTTGTCCACTAAGACTGGTGTGCCAGGGAGCTAATAATATGCCCTTGGAGTGAGCATGGTTGGTTTCACCTCTCCTTTTTACACGTGGGCAGAGTTTGACTCATCTTGATAGGGTAGGACATATTAAGTTTTCTCAAGGAGATTAGCTATACAGAATCACTGAATTTTATTTCTTATCCTGTGAAGTATATATAAATTCATATGTATATATGTATATCCATGTATATTATGTGTATATGGGTATATGTATTTTTCTCTAGAATCTGTGATTCTTGTATATAGGAGTATTTAAATTTACTAAATGAGTTATTTTTCAAAAGTTTTCTTTAATGGTACACATTATTTACATGTGGCATGTATACACACTTAAATATATGGTTATGCATATATGTACATGTGCAGTATATTTATATAGGTGTGAGGACATATATTTATATGTTGCCCGCACAGACACACTTTTATGCATCCACAATGCACACAGTGTAACACTATATATGTGTACACACACGTATGCACACACATATCATTGAAGTAAACTTAAAAAAATATCTCATTTAGTAAATTCTTGAACTTCTGTGTACCAGAATCACAGGTGTTAGATAAAAGCTAATATGATATAATATGATATCACATAATATATACAAACACACATTATATGTATACATATCATGCAGATATGTATGTATTTCTCACATTCACATGAGATTATTTATGTGTGTAAATTCTCACATTCACATGCATATGCACACACATATGTTTCTCTAGCACCTGTCATTCTTACATATGTGAGTTTGAGAATGATCGAATCAGCTATTTTTTGAAAAGATGCCTACTATAATGTTATCTGTTTAAGTAGAAAGGAAAATCACCACCAATACTATTTAGTTCAGAGAAGACAGTCCATCTTTAGCTTGGAACCTGAGTAAAGATTTTTTAGTGCTTTTACTTGGGTAGAGTTTACTTGTTATTCTAGGTTGGCTGCAAGGATACAAAAAGACATTATTTGTATTTGTGTGTCACTTTGAAGTTTACAAAGTCCTTTGTTCAGAACAACCTTTGAGGTAGAGTAGGGAATTTACTTCCGGTTTCCAGATGGGGAAAGTGAGACTCAGCACTTTCAGATCTGGACTTGAGCTTTATTAACTGTGTGATTCTAAGGAAGCATGGGCAGCCAGGCAGCATAATAGATAGAAAGCTGGCCCTGGAGTCAGGTGAGGAAAACCCTAGTTCAACTTCAGACACTCCCTAGCCATGTGACCCTGGACAAATCACGTAAGCCTGTTTGCCTCAGTTTCCTCATTTGTACAATAAGCTGGAGAAGGAAATAGTCAACCATCCCAGTATCTTTTCCAAGAAAGCCCCAAAGAGGGTCACAGTCAGACATGACTGAAATGATTGAACGAGAGCCACAACAGGTAAGTATCCCCTTAGAGTTTCGTTTTGTTCATTTGTAGAACGAGGATGATATCGTTCTCCATATCTACTTCAGTGTTGTTGTGCATGTATGTGAAATGCTTTGTAAACTTTGAAGTGCTCTATCTGGGTTGGTTATTACGAAATCTAATTAATTGTCAGCTCGGTTGCAATGGCTTCTACTCCATTCCACATCAGAGAATACTTGTATTACTATGTTAATACTATGTTAAATACTATGTTATTTTACAGTAAGCAACTCTAGGCCATTTCACATTTAAATAAACCTTTGTCTGGTGGAAAATTAAGCCAAGGTTCCTTCTTCTATCACAAACATTGACTTCACTGTTGTTTTGCTCATGAAGTTTTGTTAATAAAGATTGGGTCAGAGACCATTGGTGGCAGAAGTATGCAAACTGGAGACATTGTTAAAAAACAAAAAACCTACCAGTTCCTCATCATTTGGTACGGGGACTTTAGTGTAGCCATAGGGAAATATGAGCATCTGGGAGTAGGAATGGACAGACACATAGGCTTCAATTGAGTACTTGTGCCTTTGAATGAAGTCAACCACAGCTTTAGTCTCTTTCTCAGACTCTGGTGCTGTTCCTTTATAGGTCTGACTGCAAGGGTTGCTTGCCCCAAGCTTAGCTGTAAAAAAAAAATACACAAAGGAAGGGTTCTTCATAGCCTATCCTCCATCAGTGCAGATTAAGCCTCATCCAATTTAGATGTCACCATTACCCCCAGAATTGAATGTAAAATGCTCTGTTGTCTTTGAAAACCCTTTATCCCTTAGACCCTTTCTATCACTCTGGTCTTCTTACAGATTAATACCCTTTGTTTACTCTGTGATCTAGTGACTGGATTTCTCTCTGTTCTTCACACACCACACACCATCTCCTGAGTGTTTTCAGTGGTCATCCTCCCATTGCCTGGAATGTTCTTCCCCTGATATCTGGGCTTCCCTGTTTCCTGGGCTTTCTTCAAGTCTCATCCAAAGTCCTGCCTTCTGTATGACGGCTTTCCCAGTCCTCCTTAATTTTAGTGCTTTCCCTCTGAGACTTCCCTTATTTATCCTGTCTCTTATCTTATTTGTTATTTTTATGTTGTCTCTCCAGCAGACTGTGACCTTCTAGACAGCAGGCATGTTTTATTTTTTTGTTTTTGTCTTTGTTTTTGGCCTTTCTTTGTATCCTCAGTGACTGGAACGTGGTCAATGCCCAGTGAATACTATTTGACTGACTGACTACTAACTCTTTTCAACATTTGGCCTGGAGTCTAATTTTGTATAAATAAGAAATTGTTCAAATACATCACATTGCAATTGCCTTTCTTAGTGCAAAAAAACCACTTTTGTACATTTCCAACATACTGGGAATTGTGTCCAGAAAAGGTACAAATGTCAGATATGATAGACTTTTCTAATAAAAAATTAACCCATAATAACTGCTTCACATGTCACTTATTTCCTTTTTTCCTTCAGAACTTAACTCAAGGTCCACTTTATGCAAGAAACCTTTCCTGATAGCTCAAACTGCTCTCCCCTCAATTTATCTTATATATATATTTTTATAAGTTTTTATATTTTATATTTTATATGCTTTTATCTGCATATGCTGCATCTTCTGATAGAATGTAAACTTTTAGAGGACATGAACAATATATGTTTTTGTGTACCCAATGTCTGGTATATAGTAGGTATTTAATAAATGCCTTTTGACTGATGATTGAGTTCCTGGTGTGCTAACTTTAATGCTTCTCTGATCAGCTGAACTTAAAGATTTGTCAGTTATTGAAGTGACTCTGGCTTACCATTATGGAGATCGGGTGAGGTCAATTTCAGATGAAAAGGATTTAGCCAGGGTGAGCAAGAAAAAAATGATTAGAAATATTTATTTGAAATGTATCATTTTGTGACTGGAAATGAGTCAGAAGCACACCACATGTATTTGGGGCCAATCTGAATTTCCAGTGTATTGCGTTATTCAACAAGAGTACTTGTTTCTTCGGGGATGTTGGTAAACTGGAGAGGAGCTGGCACATCAGCTTTCCCAAGAGGGATGTTTCCATACTGTATTATACCTCTCCAACTTCTCTCCCAGGAAGGAAAAGGGAGCTGACACCTAATCCCAGATTATCGGTATTTGGAACATCCAGACAACTATTTATGGTCAATCTGGATGTATGTAAGATTTTTGTTTTATTTCTAAGAAATAAAATGTAGACCACAAGTTTACCTGATGTTTTATATTGGCCCCCAAGGTTTGCAAAACACTATAAAATATTGCTTCATTTGATCCTTGTGACAAACCTTTTAAGGAAGTACTATTATCCTCATTTTATGCTTGAGGAAACTGAGACTCAGTGAGGTTACCTGACTTGCTCGTGCTTATACAGCTACTAAGTGCTAGATGATGATGCCAAGGTCCCTCTTGACCCTAAGCCCAGTGTTATCCAAAACAGTCCTAAATTGACTAAACAATTAACATTTACAATAGCCCCCTAGAAGAGTGCTGATTTTCCTTTGTTTTATGTACAAGAAAACCATACTGTAGTCAAACTGGTTTATTCTTTGTATCCTCATTACCAAACAGTCCTATGTCTTCTCCATTTTTGTGCCTCTATTCTCTATGTATTGAACGTCCTTCCCTAGCTAAGTGTTGATTTCTTTACCATTTCTTAAAGCTCAGTTTATTGCCTTTATTACTCCTTTATTTATCTACTTTATTTGCTCCTTGGATCTTTAATGTCCAACTACCCTCTTGCCCCACCCCCAATGTGGTGATAAGCTTCCCTCTTGGGTTTATCTTGGATAAGTCTAATACACTTATTATGTATATATTTAATATGGTTATCTGTGTTTGTGTCTCATTCCTCTCCAATACTTAGCACAGTGCTCTGTAGTCAAGAAAGATTTAATACATATTGATTTGAAAATAAAATCAGTGGCAGAACTAATTTTACTCTCTGGTCTTCAACATGGCCTTATAGTTTGTCTTGAAATTATCTACTACTTACAGTTCCATGAAGCATTAAAATTCCTGTTGAGGTCAATGCCTATGCAGTTGGGTTTGGAAGTCTTTGCTCTATTTTTCCTCCACATTCGGTCCTGTGGAATGAAACAATGGACGTACTTAAGTGGTCAACTTGCAACAGTGATTGAATGGTTCTGCCTTCTAGTCAACAGGACGAGCTGAAATCTACCTGGTTACCAGGTGTTACAGGGGTTATCACAAAGGAAAAAAATAGCCTGACATGGTATAGGAGGAAATCCATTACATATGGGACTATCTTATTAACTAGATGTTTCACACTTAAGTCTGAGTTTCTTTACAATTATTTCTCATAGCTTCACATTGTGATTGCCTTCTAGTGAATTTTTTAAATACTTTCTCCACTTTTGCTTTTCATAGGGATAGATACAAATAATTCAGCTAGTTTGGAACTAAATAAATGTAATGCATGACATTTTTAATGAACTTTGACCATTATCTTACAGTCATAATTTCATGGGATCATGCGTTTAGATCTGGCAGGGGCCTTTAAAGACCATTTCATTTTAACCTCCTCATTTTACAGAAGAGGAAATAGAAAGCCAGAGAAATTCAGTAACTTATTCAAGGTCATACAGGATTTGAACACAACTCCTCAAATTCCAAATTTAATGCTTTCCCTTCTATTCTGCTGCCTTGCCTTCTTCTTGCTCTGCCTCTGTAACATGCCTAAAACCCCCAAATTTCTTATAATTTTTCCTACCTTTTATTACTTGAAACTTTAGACTCTGTCCAAGAAATGTAAATGTTTTCCACTTGGGGCCATTTTATCTGATTCGAAGTTCTGTCTCCCATGTTCTGTTGGCTCCTTCAAATGGAACATTTCTTGAGCCAAATAATACCAAAGGACGCCTTGGTTGTTGGCCAGAGTCAGACCAAAAAGCATCTCCCAGTGGTGACCCATTACTCATTCTGGGATCAAGTGGCTGTCTTGCTGTTCCTCAAACAAGAAACTCCATTTCCAGATTCTGGGAATTTTCCTTGACTGTCCACCATGCCTGAGACTCTATCCCTCCTCATCTCTTCTTTCTGTTTTTCTTCAAGTTCCAGCTAAAATCTCACCTTCTATGAGAAATCTTTTCCAATCCCATTACTTCTAATGCCTTCCCTCTGTTGCTTATTTACAGTTTATCCTGTGGGTAGCTTGTTTGTACTTGGTTGTTTGCATGCTGTTTCCCCCATTAGACTGTGCATGCCTCAAAATCAAGGACTGTATTTTAACTTTTTTGTATTCCAAAGACTTAACACAGTGCTTGAGAGTACATAGTAGATGCACATAGTAGGTTTACTGATTACTTGTCTTATCTTTGCATTTGTATCCCTCCAGTAGGCACTTACTAAAGACTGGCTGGTTGTTTGAAAAAAATCATCATTTGTAGTGTTTCATCATTAATAATAGCAAAGCTCCCCTCCTCAGTTGTGATTAATAATATGTAGTCTAGCTGTGGAATGGTACCTCTCTTTGTGGTATGTCATATTTAAGTTTTTCCTCTTAAAAGATAAAATTTGCTTCTAACAAAGAATTTGAATGTACAACAACTTGGTACCTCACTTTCCCTTCTCTCTACTTTTCCCCTTTTTGTTTCTCATAAATCTGTTGTAATTATGGTATAATTATAATAAAATATGATTTGTATGACACTTAGGCTTGCAAAGTGCTTTATCATCACAACCCTTTCAGGTAGGTGATATAGCCATTCCCATTTTACAGGTAAAGAAACCAAGTCTCAGGAAGTTTTATTGACTTGCCTAGGCTTTCCCACTTAGTAAATGTCTCAGGTGGGATTTGAACCCAGGTATTTCTTATTCGAGGTCAAGATTTGGTGCTCTATTCACCACGTTGCCTCTGAGTCTTTCTCACTAAAATCTGAAGAATATTTTAAAAAATGGATTATGTGAACCTTATACAATTAACTTAAAAATTCTCACACAATAATGACCATAATGGGCGCCTAGGTGGCACAGTGAGTAAAGCGCCGGCCCCAGAGTCAGGAGGGTCCGAGTTCAGTTCCAGCCTCAGACACTTAGCATTCCCCCCCTGCTGCCCCCTTCACACAAAAAACTAGCCGTGTAACCTTGGGCAAGTTACTTAACCCCAATTGCCCTCCAAAAAGGCGAAAAAAAATAATGACCATAATAACCTAGTGTTTGATAAACCCAAAGACTGCCCAGTCTCTCAGATAAGAAAACAAAAACTGCTGGGGAAATTCGAAAACAATAGGGCACAAATTAGGTGTAGACCAACATCTGTCATACCAAGAAATGACCAAAATGGGTACATGATTTACACAAAAGGGTGATACCATAAGCAAATTAGAAGAACAAGGAAAAGTCTATCTGTTAGATATATGGAGAAGGGGAGAATTCATGACCAAAAAAGAGATAGAGAGCATTGAGAAATGTAAAATCGATAATTTTGACTATATTAAATTAAAAAGCTTTTGTACAAACATAACCAGTGCAACCAAGATTAGAAGGAAAGCAGAAAGCTGGGAAACAATCTTTACAGCAAGTGTCCTCTCTGATAAAGGCCCCCTTTTCCAAATGTATAGGGAACTGAGTCAAATTTATAAGAATACAAGCCAATCCCCTGACCAATTTGGTTCATGACCAAATAAATGGTCAAAGGATATGAACTGGGAATTTCAGATGAAGAAATAAAAACTATTTGTAGTTGTATGAAGAAGTGTTCTAAACCACTTTTCATTAGAGAAATGTAAATTAAAACAACTCTGAGGTACCACATTACACCTGTCAGATTGACTAATATGACAAAAAAGAAAAATGTTAAATGTTGGAGAGAATGTGGGAAAATTGGGGCACTAATGCATTGTTGGTAGAGTTGAGAACTTATTTGTAGTTGGGAAGTTGGAGAGTAATTTTGAACTATCCCCAAAGGACAACCAAACTGTGTATACCTTTTGATCTAGCAATAACACTAATAGGTCTGTATCCCAAAGACATCATAAAAAGGGAAAAGGACTTATATATGCAACAATATTTATACCAGCCCTTTTTGTGGTGGCAAAATATTGTTTATTGAAGGGATGCCCAATATTTGGAGAATGACTGAACAAGTTATGGTATATGAATGTAATGGAATACTATGCTGCAATAAGAAATGATGAACAGGCAGATTTCAGAAAAACCTGAAAAGACTTATATGAGGTGATACAAAGTGAAATAAGCAGAACCAGGACAACTATACATAGCATCAGCAACATTGTATGATGATCAACTATGAATGACTTAGCTCTTCTCAGCAATATAATGATCCAAGACTACTACAAAGGACCCATGATGGAAAATACTATCCACATGCAGACTGAAACATACTTTTTCACTTTTTTGTGTTTTTTTCTTTTGATCTGTTTCTTCTTTCACAACTATGACTAATATAGAAATATATTTTACATAATTTCACATATATAACCTATACCAAATTGCCTGTAATTTTAGGAAGAAGGGAGGAGAGGGAAGGAGAAGAATCTGGAACTCAACATCTCATAAAAACGAATGCTGAAAATTGTCTTGACATACAATTGGGAAAAAAATAAAATACTATTTAAAAAAATCTCAGCTATTTGTTAATTCTTAACATGAGAAAATGACAATATTCATTTTCTGCATTTTCCATAGATAGTAGTCTGTATAGTTTTCTCTATGTAGGTTACCATTGTTTCATTATATTATATTTAAAATATTATGTTAATTACTATAACAGAACTAATTTTTACAAATTCGGATCCACAGATCCCATCTCAAATTAGGGCCCGTGAAATATAATAATTTTATTCAGAAGAATAAGCATAATTGTTAGTCTTGTTCATTCCCTAATAATGATAGAAAGGTGTCCCATTTTACAGAAACAGAGGCCCATTTAAAAATAATCACTAATATTTTCAATTCCCTTCCTTGGGTACATCAACAAATGTCACCTCAGGGGTTCCTACCTTACATTTTCTCTCAAGGGGGTGTAATACATGGGATGCATTGGCTGTGACATTTTTTCTGTCTCTCTGAAGTTTGATGTTTTTAAATTGAAGATTTAATTTTTTTTAAGCTCAGTCTTTGATTACTGAGTCCCATGTTTCTTTTAGAATAGCTTTCCCATTGTTCCATATTACTAGAATCAGGCAGTATGCATCTAACCAGGAACATGCTTGCCTCTCAACTGGCCATTTATGTTCCTCATGTGCCATTCTGACTCCAGAGAGAGTGAGATATGTTAACATAAAACCTACATGAACTTAACAACTTGCTTTACTTAGTATACTCTTGCTTATAGTTAGTATATTCACATTGTATTGGAAACATCCAAATCAATAGCTATCGTACCTTTGTCCAACTCCAGATGTAGCCATCAACATTGAACACAGGAAGGACATAAAAATTCAGCCTGTCCAGGAGCTTTGTCATAATTTTGTTTGTACCATAGGTTTTGACTGCCTGTAGAGGAGGGAGAAAAAATAAGAAATGTAGTAAATCCTGACTCGAACCAAATTTTAAACAATTTTCAAAGGTAGAATGCAAACTCTCTGAGGGCAGGGATAGTTTTTTTAAATTTGTTATTGCATTCCCTAGCACCTAATGCAATGCCTGTATTCAATAAATTCTCATTGAAAGAATGAATTTCACTGAAGCTAAAATTTGGATTATTTTCATCTGAAATTCCACACTGGACACAAACAAACATGCTATGAAGATATCATAACATTCAGAACATTTTTTACAAGAGTTGTTACATAGTCCTGTCTTGTAAAATCTCATCATCAGCAATATGAAACGTTATGAAATATCTGATGTCCCAGGAAGAATGGAGGTTGGGTAGGAGATTAGCATCAGTATTACTGAAGCTAAAATGGATTCCTATTTTATAAAACAATAAATTAAAAAATTAACAACAACAAATACTGATCCATATATGTGAATGTAACAATGGGGAGAAATTGGATAGGGTCCCTAGTAGAACCAAAAAGAAGGGACGGAAAATGGGGACCATCTGTGGAAAGGTTTAAGGATTAGGAGAGGGATCAAGAAATTCTTCCATCCAGCTGAATTCTTTCCAATTCTCTGGAGTCAACTCCAGCCTCTGCTTCTATGTAGAATGGGAAATTTGTTCTCCCTCCTATGACTTCCACCCAGGGACACAAGAAAACGTGGCCATGGGCTTTGGTACTCTTTGATTTATGTTCTGTTATGGGCTGAGACAATCCATCTCATACTGGAGACAACTCCTCTTGAGCTCATGTTACCCCAGGGACAAATATCTGTCCTGCAACCAGTGAGTTTGCCCCTAAGTGCCTTGGAGTCGACATGTGTATGGGATCAATGTGTTGTCAGAGTAATAGCCGGTAGAAATAGATGATGAAGAGATGATAATAGTCAGTGATACAATGAAAACAGCAGTGGGTAGAAAAATAGGGGATTCTATTAGTGATGAGGATTTACTGTGAAAAGATTCTTTAGAATTAGAATGAAAACTCAAGGGAGTATGGAAATTTCCAGGTCGAGGTATATGAAATGTCTAAAGAGATCAGAGCTTTGTGCTCTCAGCACTTCAGAAGCAAAGTGACATTTTTGTGCACAATGGTTTGCAAATTGGCTGTACGTTCTATAGGACCCTATGTTATTATGGCACAAAGTTTCCTACAGTTTTGTAAACTTCTCGTGTAAGAGAGAGAAGTGTAAAGGATCGTGTCAGCTTTTCCAAATTGAAAAAGATGGAGTGAGATTCTGATTATGTACCTCCTGGCAGTATCAAATTGAAACTGATCTGTTCAGGTGGAATTGCACTTATTTAAAAGGGGCAGATTGATTCCAAAAAAATGCTAGCAGAATAATGTTCATAAGGGAGTTTTCAAGAGGTGCAATTTCACCAACCTGATAGACAAACCACTGGCAGAAGGCAGGAGAAATCCACTCTCGTGCGTGAATTCCGCAGTCCATGAAAATGGCTCTTTTCTGTCCACTGCTTTTCCCAACCTGTTTCCAGATAAATTTGAGGCCTTACTTTGCATAAAGCCACATATTTAAATATATTGTCCACTTTTAAATTCAGGCATTTTAACCTGCCCACTGTAGACCCCTCTTTGGTCTGGGTACAGTTTTCCTTACTGTACATTAAAAAAAATAGACAGGTAATTAGAGAAACAAGCTTTTTGAGAAGAAAAGCAAAACTTGATGAGTGATATAAGCTTTAAATGAACCATTGCCCTCTTTGAGACCCACTTACTTGTAGGGTCAAAGATTTAATAGGCTTAAGGAATAATTGTGGGAACATAGGGCTTTGCCCTTCTGGAGAATCATATAATACAGGTGAATGGCCATTAGCACATATGTAGAATCCATCATTAACTTGATTTAAGGCAGCAAGCTGGTGCATTGAATAGAACACTGGATTAGAAATCAAGAAGACCTGAGTTTGAATATCTCCTCAAACACTTACTAGCTGTTTGCTTTAGTTTTCTCATAGGCAAAATGGAGAAAATAGTAGCATAATTAAAAATGGGAATATTAATAGTAGGGATGTTGTGAGCTTCAGAATTCATATTTGTAAAGTTCTTTTCCAACCATCTAATGCAGGCTATATGCATGCTTGCTATTATTATTAATTTGCATTTCTTTGTCTGCTATTCTCTTTAGCTTCCAAAATCTTTTTTATCTTACTGTCTGAATTGCTAATGAGATCTCTGATTACTTTCTATATTTCTTATTTTAGAATTTTGGTCAGAGAGATGACCACTGACTCTAATATTTCCTTCTCATTTTCCTCCCACCTACTGACCATCTTTTCTCTTTCCTTCCTGCTATTTGTTAGTTTGCCAGGGTCCCTCCTTTTTCTACTCACATAATCTTGTCTAGAAAAGCTCAAGATCTTGTTTTGATTTGTATAGTATCAAACCTTTGACATATGGCTTAATCAGACTCTGCCTCAGTTTCCAAATCTGGAATATTTCTTAAGATATATTAGCAGGTTAAAAATGCAAATGTGAAGGAATTTTTAAAACATTTTATTTTATTATCTTCAAATTAGCACATACTTTGAAGCAAAATGGACAGATTTATTTATCTAGAACTGTGATTTCCTCCATGTGGAAAACTTAAGGTCAGGAAGCTATTGACGATGCATGTCAGCCATTCCTCTGTAATTTGTAGTCTTAAGAGAATTAATAAAGAGGTTAAGCGGATTGGCCAGTCATGTACCGTGTATGCATCAGAGTAGGATTTGAACTCAATTTTTTCTGATTCAAAGGCTAGTCCTCTATCCACCACACCAGTGGTTCTCAAATTTTGTTGTCTCAGGACGCTTTTGCACTCTTCAAAATTTTTGAGGTAGGTCTCAAAGATCTTTTATTTATGTGGGTTTTCTCTACTGATACATACTGTATTAGAAATTAAAACTGGTGATATTTAAAATTTTAATTTATTAATTAACTTAAAATAATAATAAAAAATCCATTACAATTAACATGACATATTTTAAATAACTATTTTCCAAAATAAAAAAAATTAGTGAGAAGAAAAGCATTGGTTTATATATTTTTGCAGATCTCTTTAATTTGCTTACTTTATGTGGCTTAATAGAAGACAGCTGGATTCTTCTAGCTGCTTCTGCATTCAGTCTGTTGTGATATGGTTTTGGATGAAATAGATGAAGAAAATCTACCCTTACACAGATATATAGTTGGAATAGGGAAGAGTTTCAATAGGCAAATAATGTCTTAGTATTATTATGAAAAGAGACTTGACCTCATGCTCTCCTTGAAAGGGATCTTGAGCACCCACTGGGGTCTACAGAATTTGTAGATTGAGAAATTTTACTCTGACACCACAGTGCCTCTCTTAATGTTACTTCTTCCATCACCTCCATCACTACCACCACCACCACCACCACCACCACAACCCACCTCCACCTTAAGAACTATTTGTTTTTTACCTTGAGAACATACATTGGATTATTTTCTCCAGTTTTTCCAATTTCAACACGAGAGATCAGCTCTGGACACTTTTCTGTCATTAGCTGAGTCCAAGCAACAATCTAAAGGATGGAACCCATTTGAGATTATTGAAGTAGTCTGAGGAAATTCAAAGCTATGTAACAAAACAATGTGTGTGCTTGTGTGTTTTTAATGGTGTCCTGAAGAATTTGGCATTCCCCTTTACATGTAGGAACTCTCTCTTGTACCTTGCTCCAGTCATTGTATTTTGAATAACTGTGTCTGCCAGGAAAATCATCTTTCACATCAAACTGTTTTTCAATCTCTTCTTGCAGATCATAAATCAGGATTCTATTTGACAGAGGGATGACAAAATACATACTTACTAGAGAAACAGTTATCTTTTATTTGCAGCAATTCTTCCTCCCCTTCCTTCTTACATCAGAATCTGCCCACTTTTGCTCCATCAATTAACATCTTCCCCTTCTGTTTTCGAGCCCCAATTAACTCTTCTACTCTCACCACCTATGTAGATAATCATGGCCTCCCCCAAGGGTCAGAGCCTACAGCTATTATCAGAAAAGCACTTCCAAGCCCTCAGGGGACTCTGAGGCCAGGTCAGAGTCCCCTGAATCAACTGGAAATGCGGCTTCCGAGGTAACAAATGTACCCCGGGATAGTACACTAGGGAATCCTACTGGTGTCACAGTGAGGGATAATAATCTCACTGCTAGCTTTCCAAGACTTGTTTGCTCAAGATATTAATGTTGACCTTTACCCACACCTGCTTGTATCCTGCAGTATAATTTCTAGGAATGCCCCACCAAAGGACAGGTACTTCATGGTCAGATTTAAACCCCTTTAGTCTCATTATCCCAACCCCTTTAGATTTTGCTGTCTCACCAAATCTCAACTCTTTTCCTATCTTTAATCCTAATCTTTAATTTAAAGATTTCCTATCTTTAATTCAATAAGCATCCTCTTTGACCAATCCCCACTGAAAACCTTTGGATGCTATTTGCAGAGTTGTTGTATTATAGTGGAAAGGGTGTTGGATTTCACAGTGGAGGACCTAGGTTTAAATTGTGGCTCTGCTATTTCTGCATGACTTTGGCCAAGTAATTTAGCTTCTCTGGGTCTCAGTTTTCTCATCTGTGCAATGAAGGAGTTGGATTGGATGACCACCAAGATGCCTGTCAACTATAAAGTCTATGACCCTATGCTTTCACTGGCTCCCTATTACCTATCTCTTAGAGATACATAGCAGCTCTTTTTCGTGGTAGCAATGAATTGGAAATTGAGTGGATGCTGAACAATTGAGGGGACCAGTTGAACAAGCTGTGATATATGATTGTGATGGAATGTTATTGTCTTAGAAATGATGAAGGCTTTAGAAAAATGTACAAAGACTTTCATGAATTGCTCTAAAGTGAAATGAGCAGAACCAGGAGATGATTGTATATGGCAACAGCAATATTGTACAATAATCAACTGTGAAAGAATTGGCTACTCTGGACAAGTCAATTCAATGATCCAAGTCAATTCCAAAGGATTCATGATGAAAAAATACTATTCACCTCTGGAGAGAATTTATGAACTCTGAGTGCAAATTGAAACATAGTTTGCTCATTTTATTTTCCTTTCTTTGAAATGTAGACAATATGGACATATGTTTTATATGGTTTCACATGCATAATTGATATATCATATTGCTTGCCTTCTTGGTGGGTAGGTGAGAGAGAGAATTTGGAATTCAAAATTCAAAAAGGAGTGTTAAAATAAATAATAAAAATTGGAAATATGAAAAACGAATCTCTGGACTTCTGGTTCTCTCTCTCTCTCTCTCTTTCTCTCTCTCTGTCTCTCTCTCTTTTCCTCTCTGTCTGTCTTCTCTCTCTCCATCTCTTTCTCTCTCTGCCTACCTGTCTGTCTGTCTGTCTGTCTGTCTCAGTCTCTGTCTCTCTGGGAGACCTTGATAGAGTAGATAGAAAGTATTACACCTGATTCCAGGAAGACCTGGCTTAAAATGTGCCTCTTACACTAGTAGGACCTCTCTGAGCATCAGGCAGCTCCCTAAGACTTACTACTAGCAGAAGGGTTGTGATCTGAACATGTGAAGGGAGCTCCTACATTGATGAAAACCCATCTCTTGAGCTATGTACCCATCTTTCTGCATATGGGAAAAGAAAAGGCATTTATTAAGCATTCCCTATATACCACTCATTGTGCTAAGCACTTTACAAATATTATCTAATTTGATTCTCTCAGCGGCCCTTTGAGGTAGGTGCTATGGGTCTGTATTTGTGATGGGATAAAGTGTCTAGAAATTGAAATGAAGTTATAAAGTAAATTTTCATTGAATTCAAGGTATCTAATCTAGTTAATTTATGTTAAAAACTTAATAGGAAGGGGCAGCTAGGTGGCACAGTGAATAGAGCACTGGCCCTGGAATCAGTAGGACCTGAGTTCAAATCTGGACTCAGACACTTAACACACTAGCTGTGTGACCTTGGGCAAGTCACTTGACCCCAGTTGCCTTCCCAAAAAATGCTAAAAAAAGAACCTACTTAATAGGAGATTTTTTGGGGGGTGAGTAAGGTGAGGAGGTAAGGGTGTGTATGTGAATTTTTCAGATTGTCGCTTCTATTCCATACTTCACTCTGCCCATTTAGGCAGGATGGAAACATACATACTTGACTTGTTTTTTAATAAAAAGGGTCTGCACTCTTAGCCGAGTGAGACATCACGAGATGGCTAATCTGGAAAGATATGCAGGCTACGTAGTTAAGCTCCTTCCCATAAACTGAGGCCCAGACATGAAGTGATTTGCCCAAGGTCACACCAGACCTGGGATCATACTCAGGTCCCCCGACTCAAAGGTCGGTACTCTTGGTGCCACACCAGGCTGAGGACCAGGTGATAGCTAGAATAATATCTCAGGACGATGGTCTCCTGATGGCAATGACATTCTCCTTGCCACCTCTCTCCTGGTGGAGATTCTGAGCAGGATTGTGACACTGTAAGTCTGTGTGTAATTGGGAAGGACCTCAAAAGCTGTGGATGTATTTCAACCCCTTTGTTTTGCAGATAAGAACCTGGAGCCTCACACCCCCCCCCCCCCCCCCAATGAGACTTGATCAAATTCATAGAAGAAGTAAGCTTCACTATCTGATTCCAGATCCGATGTTTAGGGATCATCAGCATGGCTAACATACTTGCCAAGACTGCAAATATCACCTCATTTTATCCTCACAACAACTCTGGCTATTATCATCCCCATTTTACAGATAAGGAAACTGAGGCAGACAGAGGTTAAGTGACATGCTCAGGGTCACACAGTTAATGTTTGCGGTCAAATTTGAACTCAGATCTTCCTGACTTCAGGCCTGGAATTCTATCCTCAGTGCCACCTTATTGACCATGAATCATGCATATAGCTGGAAAAAATAATTGAATTTGTCTCTTTGACTGTCATAAGGTCATTCGATATGAATGTTTTTGTGATATTTTGCTTCTTACTGTGATAGCTAGGTGTACATAGGAAGCTAGGTGGCATTGTGGATGGAGAGCTGGACCTGGAGTCAGAAAAGTTTGAGCTCAAATCTGCTTCAGACACTTGCCAGCTTGTGACCTGGGCAAACAGCCTCAGTTTCCTCATCTGCAAAATAAAGATAATAAATATCTACTCCACGGGATTGCTGTGAGGATCATTTGAAATGCCTTAATGTGATCTATTATTTACCTTTCCCACATAGGCTCATCATTCAATTCAACAGACATTTATTAAGCTCCTACTGACTACAGTGTTAGAAGATGGATCTCCTTAAAGCTCTTAATAAGGTTTCACTGAATTGTCCTTTTTGTTTTATTACTATTAAGGATAGCTATTTCCTTATTACCTTTCATTAATGAATCCCTAATCTATTTACTAATTTTAACTAATGCACCAAGGGAAGAGAGGTTAAGTGGCTATTCAGAAACCCAAAGAAGGCAAGAGAAGGAATTAAAGTATTAAGCTCCTGCCTCTAAACTCGGGTTTCTTGCCCCATCTCACAGGGCTAAGTGTCCATGTCTGGTCTCAGCTCTTAATGAGAAAGGGGGTGGAATTTGTGTGTGCCCGTTTATTTGTGTTTTCTGGTCCTTGTTTTTAACTTTGTAAAAATGTCATCGTGGGAAGAAGAACACATTCCATTTTAAGAAGAGAAAGCTCTCTTTGTAATTTAATTTTCAGGAAATGGAAAAATAGAACAGGATAAGCAGATGCTTTGTAACTAAATCGTGCGTTTGCCCTAATGAGGGATGTCCAATTAAGTAATTGTGTCGAATATGTCCCTTAATATGTTTCTAGAGATCCAGGTGCCCAGGTCCACCCAGATGTTTCTGTTCTCATTTCGCCACAGAATCATAAGTGACATCTACTTACAGGAGTGTTTAATATGCAAATATAATTACGTACACAGTGAGGCACATATGGACAAGATTTCAGGATCAGCCTTCAAAGCAAGAGCTATCATTTTGCACGTTTACATTTCAGGAAGAAGAAAAAACAGGATCATAAATTCAGAGCTGTAAGAGACCCTCAGAGTCCATCCAATCCAGCTCCCTCATCATTCAGATGAAGAAATTGAGATCCAGGGAAGCCATCCCTTGTTTAAGATTGAAGAGGCAGTGTCAAAGGTAGGATTTGAATCCACTTCTTCTGTCTCCAAAGTCAATGTTCTTTCCACTTTACCAGACTGCCTTATCTCAAAAAATTCAGCACCTAATTTTGGCCATTTTTAAGACAACTTGCCCCAAGGTATCTCATTAAGTGAGTAGTTATTTTTTACAAGATCTGACACTTGTTGGATGGACATCCTGTGTCTAGATTTGCAGGAAGGCATGGACAAGAGATGTCAACATGGTCAGGCATGTATAAATTGAGCAATTAGCTGGTGAAATGAATAATGCATAATATCTATACTCAGGAAAACCCAAGTTCAAATCCAGCCTTTCATATTTACTAGTTGTGTGACTTTGAGCAAATCTGTCTGCCTCAATTTCCTTATCTGTAAAATGGGGATCATAATGATAGTACCTATTTCACAGAGTTATTGTGAGGAAAAATAGATGATATCTGTAAGTGCTTTGTAAACTTCACAGAGTGATATGTAAATACTATTATTATTATTAATCTTTATCCTTGAGTAGACTACTAATATTAATGAGATTGCAGATCCATTGGCCATTATTTAATACTTAAATTCTGGGTGGTGATAGCAAAGAAAGAAAGCTCAATAAGAATTAAAATAAAAGTCTTTACCCAGGTTTCCTGCTTGTATGTTTGAGTAACTATTGTGCTTAAAACCTACGTAGCAGTCCTGAATCAAAGGGAAGCCCTGACATGAATTTCCTGATGAAATTAATTGCCAGTGTAGAGAGCCTGACTAATCAAGACTTCAAGGTCCACCATGTTTTCCGTCTTTGGTAATTCTAGACAGAAACCCTTTTCCTTGACCAATCTAACCCATCTAAGTAACTTCAATTCACTTGAATTCAATGAATTTTTAATAGGCAACAAATGCATTGAACTGCTTTAGACAGCACTAAGATAATGACAAAGCAAAATTGATCCACAGAGGTCAAGTTTGCCCCAATTTCACATAGATAATAAATCAGTGAACAAAAGCTTTGAACAAGGTTCCCTGATGCCAAATCCAGCACTGTGCCAACCTCTCCACTATGTACTTGCTTCTTTTTGCTACCTACTAGTCATTGGTTCATATATTAGCAATCTTGGGTCATTCTTGCATCAAGTTAACTCTTAATTTATATCATTTAAAATTAAATTGTTATTGTTAAGATTATTATAAACACAACTAATTTGATCAGCTTATTAGAAGATGAGAGTTGTCACTTGGGAACTAAGAAAAAATAGTATGTTGCTATCATCAAGTTTTAACCTAGTTAGAATGACTGCTAGTCAATGTATGTTCTTGGGTAGTTTTGGACTATCTTATTGATCTCAGAAATTAAGTAAAACTTACTCATGTTGCATTTCATTTTTCTCCAGAACAGACTGAATATATTGTAACTGATCTTCGCCAATATGGAAGTCCACATCCATTTTAGGTATGACATCATGAGCAGAACTGGGGTGCCAGAAGTCGAGCTGCAAAGAAAAACCCACTTTGTCATAATGTACTATTAAGGGTGGGAGTTTTAACCCGAGGGGAAGAAACACTTCATTGTGACTGCTTGAGGGCCTTGGGTTAATGAGTGGAGAATCAGGGAATGTGTTGATTCTAGCCATTGTTAGGATAAGTATGAATGGATTTCCGTGTTATTCGTTTGGCAATTGATGTGACTTACAAAAATAGATGAAATGGGTGACTTGGGCTTTTCTGTTTTGTGAAACTTCCAGGGGGAGGGGTCATTAGAAATTCCATAAAGTTTTATATTACCTACCTCTTAGGGTTTCTATGAGCCTCCAATGAGATAATATATGTAGGGAGTTTTGAGGGTTTTAAAGTGCTCTATAAATTTGGGATAGAATTCTAATTTTGCAGACTTTAATTTTTAATTTTTCTAATTTTAGCTTCTTCTGTTGGAAATGAGTGGTGATCTTGTAATTTATAATCTTCTGGGTATGTGCGAGGTGTGAGAGGGTGACTAAGTTTTTCACTGTCACACAGCTAGTATATGTCAGAGGCAGGATTTGAACCTAGGTCTTTATGACTCCAAAGCTGATCCCCCATCCACTACTCTATGCTGTTAATCTGTCACATAAATATCCCTTATGATGATGACGATGGTGATGGTGATGACATTGTTGCTTTTGTTGTCCTTATCATCATTACTTTTTCTTCGATAGGAAGATAAGGGGACTGAAGGCCATACCACATGAAGTTTGGTCAAAGTAATTGATGTGGATGAAATGAAAAACAGACACTTAATACCTGTGATCATTTTTAGGAAGATGGTTAGGCCAGTCATGTCTTTATTCCTTTCTAGGCTACATCCCTGACTCTCTTGGACTTTCTCTACAATGCCCAAGCTCACTGGGTACCTTTACCTCCCCATATTCCCTCTTTAGCTTCCTTTAATGCATCATTTTTCCCATTAGAATGTAAGCTACAGGAGGGTAAGGACTGTCTTTCTTTCTGTTTATATTTGTGTTTTCAGTGCTTAGCACAGTGCCTGGAACATAATAAGCACTTGATAAATGCTTTCTTGACTTGATTTGACTCGATCCTGGACAGGCCACAGTAGCTGTTTGCCTCAGTTTCCCTATAATAATAGAACCTACATCTCTGGTTTATTTGATTATAAAATGAAATATTTTTAAAAGTGCCTTGCAAACCTTAAAGCGTTATATAAATGTTGTTGTTATTATGCAAGCCTTGGAGGAGTGAGAGCAGGTGTTGCCAGCTTACATGGTATGATTTCAGGAAGTCTCTGAAAAGCAGTCCTTTTGCCTGTAATTGTCATTCCAGAACTGATGTTCGTAAAATATAGATTTCACCATGTCACCCTCAGAGCAAAAATTCTTTAATAGACCCTTATTTTCTTTTACAATACAGAATCCTCAGTACTCCATAATCTAGCATCCATCTGCCTTCCCAGTTTTATTAAGCCCCTTAACATATTCCTCAGTCCAGTCAAAATGGTTGATTAGCCATTCTCTGTACAGGCAGATTCCATCTCCTCCCTCCCTGAATCTGCCCAGGTGGTCCCCCCTGAGCAGAATGCATTCTTCTCTAAGTCTCCTCTGATATTCTCTATGCCTTCCTTCAGAGCATGACTCAGAGGCTATCTCTTTCTACAAAGACTTTTCCTGATCCTGCCACCCCAGGTAGTAGCCCCCTTTCTCATTTGGAATGTAAATAATATCAGTATTGATTTACACATGTCCTTGAAGACAGCATTGTGTAATGGCCAGAGCACTGAATCGTAGGATCTGAGTTAAAATCTCAGCTCTGTTGCTTACTGCCTGTGTGATCCTGGGCTAGTCATTTCCCTCATCAGTTTCCTCACCAGGAAAGTAACAGGATTGAACACAGAAGACTGCTAAGGTCCCTTTCAGTTCTATAGCTATACTTCTAGGTTGTGTTCCTTCCAGGAGATTGTCAGTGTCCTTAGGGCCAGGACTGTACTGACTCTTGGTTTTTGAGTTTATAACCCCAGGGTCTGCCGCAACCACCCCGTAGACTGAAAGGCTTAATCAATATTGAACTGAATTTTTTCCTAATGACTGAATTCCTCTGATTCCTAAAAGTCTGACTATGTCAGAATCCCCTTTTAGAATGCTGATGCATTTTTTGGGGGGAGGTTTATTGCATCCTAAATCCACAGCAGCCCAGTCATAATTTAATTGTTAGTTAACTCTGGGATTGACAACAAGCCTGGAGAAAGAATGGGCCAGAAGAATGACTGGGAAGAGTGGGGCAATGGAACAGTCCAGGGAGGATCCAGAAGGTAGGAAAGGATGCTGACAAAGGAAGAGGGAGAACATGGACAGAGACTGTTGTCTGCTTCATAATTCTGCCTCCTGCCTGCCTGAGGCAATAACTGTTTAGGTAAATGAATAACCATGGTAATATTGGACAGAGAGGCATAGGACCTGATTTTGTTAGCATAGGGAGCTCTGTATCAATGCAGACTGCTACCTTCTTGGAGACTTAACCTGGAGTACTCTGAGAGGTTAATTGACTTGTTCAGGGTCACACAACCAGTATGTATCAGAGACTGACTTGAAGTGAGATATTCTGTGCTTGAAGATCAGCTTTCTAAGACCACCAAGAAGACCACCAAACCATGCTGCCTCTGCCTTGACAGGGAGCTTTAAAGTTTCCTTTAAATCAATCCCACCACAACCCTGGGAGGCAGGGCAGTACTAAAAGACTGAAGGTATGATTGTTCCCATTTTACACATGAGTAAACTGAGGCTCAGGGAATGTTAAATGACTCCCCAGATGGTCATGCAGTTAATAAAACAGATGTATTTTGTGGGAAACCATCCCCAGTCATATTAAAACAAACAGTTTGACTCCTGGCAAAAGAAAACTTTTAAGAGTAAAGAAATTAAAGTTAAAAAAAAAAAGTCTTACCAGATTAGTGTCAGCCAAGTCCTTTAGGACGCTCACTTGTTTTTCATCCTGGGGCCTCACCCTCAATACCTTCTCCCTTTTAAGAACATAAAGATAAGTGATGAGCCCCCACTGAGTCACTGCTTGTCATATTGAGCAGTGGATGATGAGCCCAGGGCCCGGGAGATTTACCTGTCGAAGCGGCGTATGGTTGGGATGGCAAGAGCATAGGCAATCAGTGCCAGAGGAAGCATAAGCTTCATGGTTCTTCTTTGCCCTTTGGACATGCCCTCTAGGGCTTATATATCTCTCGTCTAATCTCAGAGCAGCAACTGACTTCCTCTTCTCTGAAGTCCTATGGGCTGCTGACATTTTGTGCCTTGCTAATCATTTATTCAATCTTATTGAGAACCATGAAGGCAACAAAAGATGGAGACTGATAAATAGAATTTAACTCTCTTATGCTATGTTTGTTCAATAATAATTCTAAGGGGGGCGGCTAGGTAGCACAGTGAATAGAGCACGGGCCCTGGAGTCAGGAGGACCTGAGTTCAAATCCAGCCTCAGACACTTAACACTTACTAGCCATGTGACCTTGGGTAAGTCACTTAACCCAAACTGCCCTGCACTCCCCCCTCCAAAAAGCATAATAATAATAACAATAATAATAATAATAATTATAAGGTACTTGAGCATGAGCTGTAGAAAGTGGAATGGATGGAGGAATTGTGTAATTTAGGGACTGACATGGATCAGGCTGTTGGGTCTGAGAGCCTTCTTGGAGAGTGCTTGTTAAGATCCTTCAGTTGTTTCAGGACAGGGATATGCTGATGAATGTTTAATAACTGGCTCTCTAGAAAGGTTTAATCTGCATTACTAACATTTTCTTCATCACTTTCTTAAGCATAGACAATCAAGAAGAAGGAGGAGGAGGAGGAGGAGGAATCAAGTCCTGATTTGTAGCATTTATGATTTCTGAGGCATGAAAGCTCACATTGAGAATTTAACACCCAGCTCTTTGTCAGAACTGCACACCACTTCCAGATTCTAGTTTTGCAACTCGATTGCCAATTCTTTTTCTTCGTTATTGTCAATGGTGTCCCTGATGTGATAATAATGATGGTTGGCATTGCTGTACTGCACTTGGAGGTTTGCAAAGCACTTTACATATATCGTCTCATTTGATCCTTACAACAACTCTGTGTGACAGATGCTATTATTATCCCCTTTTTTCAGGAGAGGAAACTGAGGCTGAGAAGTCTCTGTCTCTATGTATACATACATACATCTACATACATGTAGTGTGTGCATATGTGTGTATATGTATGTATGTTTATATATGTATATGTTAAGTTACCTATCTAAATACACACATACACTAACAGACCAACTTCATGCCCTCGTTATAAACGTGTTTTGAGTGTAGAATGTGCCTTGGGGCTATCACTTCAAGTATCTCTCATAGGTTGCACGGGAGCGTGGATACAATTTTTCTAAGTACAGGTGTACTGTGTGGGCTCACAACCCACCACCAGAGTACTTACTTTTAGTAGTTGGCCAGGAGATGCAATAACCTTAAGGAGGGAAAAGGGAGGGGAACAAACATCTGTTAAATCCTCGTCTGTGCCGGGTGCTTGGCAAATCTCTGATTGGATGCTGGCAATAACTTTGTGAGGCAGGCACTGTGCTTATCCCTATTTCATCTTTGAGGAAACTGAGGCAGACAGGGGGGTTAAATAACCTGCCCAGGGTTGTACAGATAGTGCTTGAGACAGGATTTGAATTCAGGTGTTCCTGACTCCAGGCTCAACATTCTATCCTCTGCACCACTTAGGTACCTCTAAAAACAAAAATAATGTATTTTCTCCATAAATCTGGGGCGCACTCTACCACACTACACGCAGCATCAGTGGGAGCCATGGGCACATGCTGAGGGCGCTCATGGAGCCAAGGCAATTCACACTTGTGGCACGGCAGGGCCCCAATAACCATCTCCTTGTGTTGTCCTCATGCAGCACCCCGTGTGTAGGTCACTACTCCTGTGAGCCTCTTCTCTCCACAGCCCAACTCTAGCCAGCCCAGGATGGCTCTTTTCTGGGCTCACTGAGATTGTACTTCTCCAGGCCTCATCCTGGGCCTCTTCTCTGCTGGGTGCCCTGTGTCTCTTGAGGAACTGTGCTGCAAGACAGCCGGTGGGAGAGGAGGGGAAACGAATGTTTCCCTTCCCCTACTTCCCATCCCTCAGGCAAGAGAGAATTCTCCCTCAAGGGTTGAGTTCTTTTCTATAACTCACTCTCTTCCCTGTTGTCAGATACCCAGTCCTCAGTGCTCTTGCCTCAGTTTACTTCCTAAAGTGTCTCACTTTTTTTTTCTTTTTGAAGCAATCTATGTTACATGGCTTGTCCCGAGACACCCAGCTAGTATGTGTCTGAGGCTGGATTTGAATTCATGCCTCCTGACTACAGGGCTGGTGCTTTATCCATTGTGCTACCTAGCTGCCCCCGTGTCTCCCTTTTTAAATGCCACTGGGAATGTAACCGATCCTTGGTCAACCAATGGTCCAATGCCCTCTATTCATATCAATTTTGCTACAAGAACTTCTTCACAGTTGGTAGAGAAGTTTATGTGGTGTTTTTTTATCTCACAGAAATTACCTGATATCCATATTGCTTTAGGGCTCCATTTAAGACCAAAGCACCTCTTTGTGCCTGTTATCTTCTGTGAGTTCATCTCCTAGACTGAGGGGAAATCAATTGATCAGGGGTGTCCCCTCAAACTCCTCCTCTTCTCTCCATTGAATTTTGGTGGATCTATAGTATTCTGGAGTTTAATGCAATCAGCATTCAACAATCAACAAAATCATTCAGAAATAGGAGTATCTGTAAGACCTTGCCATGTACAAGGAATTTCTTTTTTATTCAGACTCTGCATAGGACATGTTCTATGATAGTGATCCACACATTTGGAGAACAAGCAATTCTTTTCTCTTTTTATTCTTGGTCTTATTTGGTATTGTAAGTCAGAGGATCAATAGGTACAACCCTTTTGGCAAGAAATTGGGAATTATACAAAGAAATATCCTTTGATTCATAGACTCCATTACTGGGTTTATGCTTTGTGGAGGCCATGGGCAAGAAGAAAGTCTCCCCATGCACCAACATGGCTATAGCAGTACATTTTGTGAAAGTGAAGACTGGAAACCAAATAGATACCTATCATCTGGGGAATGGCTAAACAATTTGTGCTTGAATGTACTAGAATGTTGATATGCTGGAAGAAATCATATGCATGATGAATACCGAGAAGCATGGAAGATTGACATGAACTGATGCAAAGTGAAATTAGTAGAACCAAGAAAACCCAGCATACACAAGGTCTACAACAATGTAAATGGAAAGAACAACCACATACACACACAAATCAAAATAAATGTTATGGAATTATAAAGAACAAATAGAAGAGATGTGAGAAGATACTTACACTCTACCCCTTTACAGAGGTAAGGGGTCCAAAAGTGTTGAATATCACACATATTTTCAAAAGCTTTTGGTGTATTGATTATATTGATTTTTTCTTTTTTCCTTTAAAAAATCTTTATAAAAATACTATGTGTTACATGGAGTGACTCCCTGAGAGAGGGAGGTGGAGGAAAATATTAATGAAAGCTTATTTAAAAAGAAAAGTCAGATCATTGAGCCAAGTTATTTCTATGGTTGATTCTATCAAGGAATCTTAGATGTTCTTAAAATGTGCTCAAGAGACCTTCGGTTGGAGGAGAGCTTATGAGGTTGTATCTCACTTTACTGAATTAAATACTTTTATAAAAGCATTGATCTATATACAACTCATATAATTTTGAATGTATATATTGACATATATCTGTGTGAAGCTGCTTGGGGATTCAGAATTATAGAGAACACATTTAAAAAAATTATTGCTGTTTTATTGAGTTTATGTGGTGTTTTTTTATCTCACAGAAATTACCTGATATCCATATTTCCTCCCTCATTGAGTCCTCTCCTGTAACAAGGAAAAATAGCGGAAAAGATGAACACAAGTGACAGCACAAACAACATGCCACATGAAGAGGAGGGAAGCATGTTTTCTAGTTTCTTCTCTGGGCTGTGCTCTCGACTCTGGGGACTTCTCTTTCATTTTCTCCTCACCCTGGAAAACTCCTCGCCTCTGTGGCTTCTCTGGCCTCTGCTGAGGAATCTCTATTTTGATAAAATGCCCAGCCCAGTCTAATGCTTACTCCACTTCTCTTCTAGCTCAGCTCCTGGCTCTGGAATTCTTCCTTCCTGATCTCTCCCCTTCTCATCTCCCTTTTCTGTCTTCCCCTATTAGGATGTAAGCTCCCTGTGGGCAGGAATTAACTTTCTTTTGGCTTATATGTGCATTTATCATGTTTAGCACCAGGCATGGAATGTACAGTAAATGCTTAATAAACTTATGTTGTTTTGACCTGGGAACAAGACTGGTTATTGTAATTAATTACTCAGGGCACCTTTAGGTGCTCTTTCTGTTTTCATTATTTTAGTTATAATATATATATATATCTCCTAGAACTGCTTTTTAAAGAAATTGTTATTTATGTAATCTTTCAGTTAATGCAACATTTCAATTTATAAAGAAGAACAAAAAGGGGCTTGTATATGAAACTGTGAACTTCTGTTATGTATAGCTTTCTTTAAAATTGCTATTTATCTTTCTGAACTTCTTTTTATTTTTCATCTGTTATTAGTTTTTTCCCCTCCCTTTTCTCCCTTTCGCCTTCTTTCCTTCCTTTCTTCTCTCCCTACTTTCCTTTCTTCCTACCTTTCTTACTTACCTCATTCCTTCCTTCCTTCCATCATTATCTTCTAACTCTCCCTTTCCCCAAATAAAAGCCTTCTTTTGTAAAAAAAAAAAATAAAAAGTGTAAGAAAATGAAGGAGGCAGCTAGGTGGTGGAGTGGATAGAATGCTGTTCCTGAAGTGAAGAGACTCCTCTTCCTCTGTTCAAATCTGGCCTTAGACACTCACTAGCTGTGTGACCCTGGGCAAGTCATTTAACCTTGCTTGCCTCAGTTCCCTCATCTGTAAAATAAACTGCAGAAGGAAATGGCAAACCACTCCAGTATCTTTGCCAAGAAAACGCCAAAAGGGGTCACAAAGAGTTGGACATTATTGAAAAGACTGAACAACAAGTCAGGTAAAACAAATACACTGGTCATTTCAAAAATGGATGCTTCATTCTCTATCTCTGGTCCATTGCTTCTCTGCTAAGAAAAGAGGGGCATGTTCCTTGTCAGTCTTCTGAAGTCATGATTGGTGACTGCATCAATCAACATTCTGAAATCTTTCAAAGTTGTTTTCCTTTACATTATTCTAGGCATTATGCAAATTATTTTTCTGGTTATATTCATTGTACTCTGCATAAGTTGTTGGAAGTCACCCTAAATTTCTCTGAATTCTTCATGTTCCTTATTTTTGTAGTTTAATAATATCCCATTACAATCATATACAACAATGTTAAGCCACTGTCCAACTGATGGTCACTTAGCTTGTTTCCCAGTTTTTTCTACAATAAAGAGAACTATTTTTAATATTTTTGCCCACATAGATCCTTTGCTTCTGTCTTTGACCTCTTTGATGTATATACCTAGTATTGTTTTCATTGGTTCAGAAGATATGTATAATTTCGTGACTTGAGGTGTAGCTCCAAATTACTTTTCAGAATGGTTAGAACAATTCTCATTTCTACCAATGGAGCATGACTTTGCCTTTCCTTTCATTGTTCTTCCAATAATTATCATTTTTATCTTCTCTCATATTTACTAAAGATAAGTGGTGAAATTTGTGTGTAAAATTTGAAACTTTAGAGTTAAATTAAAAAAAAACAGCTTTCAATTCTTATTTTGAAAACTGTCACTTCTACTTACCTATTGGGGAATTGCTTTTTTTGGGGGGGGGTGTCAATTTGTATCAGTTCACTGTGTAGCCTGAATATTAGACCTTTAGCAGAGATGGTTGCTATGAATCTTTTCTCAGTTTACTTCTTTCCCAACTTTAATTGCATAGATTTTGCTTGTGCAAATGAAAAATTTCCATTCTACTTTCTATGATCACCCCTATTATTTCCTTAACCATAGTTTTTTTTAACCTTTTATTGATATCTTTTCTTTTTATATCACTCCATTTGCTTTTCTAAAAATAGTTTTATTTTTTAATTAGCAGAAATCTATTTTCTCTCCCACTCCTCACTCCTTTGGGAAAAAGAAATGGGAAAGCAAATTCCTTGCAACAAATATGCACAATCAAGCAAAACAAATTCCCTTATTGGCCACACTCAAAAATATGTCTCATTCTACACCCTGAGTCCAACCTTTGTCTATCAGGAGTTAAAGAGCTAGTCTCATCATTAACCCTCTGGAATCATAAATGGTCATTGTATTGCTCTTAATTCTTACAGCTTTCAAAGTTAAACAACTTTTTAGTGTTGTTATGATAAAAATTGTTCTCCTGGTTCTTCTCCTTTCATTCTTCATTAGTTCATACATCTTCAGAATTATCCATTTTTGAAATATTATTGGTATAGTATAAATTGTTCTTCTAGTTCTGCTCACTTCTCTTTGCACCAGATTATACAAGTCTTTCCATGTCTCTTTGAAATAGTTTCCACATGTCCTACAGCAAAATATTTTTTCATCATATTCATATATCACAATATTTTTAGCCATTCCTCAATTTGATGGACATCTAGTTTATTTTTTTTTCCACCACAAAAAGAGTTGCTATAAATACTTTTGTACATATAGGACGTTTTGCCCTTTCTTTGTTCTCTCGGGTATAGGATGAATGGTTCTATATTGATGTCAAAGGCTATGTACTATTAGTAACTCTTATGTTTATAATTCCAAACTGATTTCCAGGATAGTTGTATTCAACGAGCAGCCTGTTTCCTACAGCCCCTCAGATATTTATCATTTTCATTTTTGGTCATCTTTGCCAATCTAATGGGTATGAGATAAAACCTTTGAATTGCTTTAATTTGTATCTCTCTGTAATTATTACTAATTTGGAGAATTTTTTCATATGACTATAAGTAGCCTGGGTTTCTTCTCTTGAGAACTGCCTCTTCATATCCTTAAAATGTTTATTAATTAGGGAATGACTCTTATTCTTATAATTTTGAATCAGTTCCACATATTTTAGAAATGAGATCTTTTATCAGAGAAAATTGTTGCAAAGATTTTTCCCCAGCAAAATGTTTTCTTTTTAATCTTAGCTTCATTGAATTTCTTTATAAAAAAGCTTTTAAATTTTAAATAATAATAATAATATATGTATACAATAATTTTATATAATCAAACCTTGTTTAGTCATGGACTTTTCTTCTATCCATACATCTGATAGGTTAATTTTATCCAAGTTTCTCACAGTTGTAAATGGTATCGTCTTCCCTCCTCTTATAATTTTTGTGATGTGACCTTTTATATTTAATTCAAATATCATTGGCTTACTTTTCTCTTTATCAATTCTTATGCATCTTCTCATGTTACCCTGAATTCCTCATATTTGTTATTTCTTATGGCACAATAATTTCTACAGTTTTTTCAACCCTTCCACCCTTCATTGTCACTTACATTGTTTCCAGGTTTTTACTACCACAAATAACACTCTTATGTTTTGGTATCTATGGAATCTTTTTTTTTCTGTCTTTGTCCTCTTTGGTCAGCCAGGCAGCCAACAAATATCACTTTTTAAGTGCTACTATATACTAAAGAAATACAAAAATATGGTAGCTTCCTCAAGGAGCTCACATTCCTATGGGGGAGAATTTTATTTACAAGACAAATATACTATTGATGGGATGTAGGAAAAGACTAGTTGTAGGTGAAAGGGAGGGGTTGGGACCAGGAAAGACTTCCTATAGAAAGTGGGATTTGATTTAAGTCAAAGGAGGACAAGGAAGCAGGAAGCAGAGGTAAGGGGTGGGGGGAGAACATTCCAGGCATGGCTATATACCCAGTAATAGGATAACCTGGCCACAGATTTGAGAGACCTTTGTTACATCATTGTAGCTTGTTTTCCAGGCAATTGAACCAGGTCACAGTGCATGCCCTTCTATGGCTTCTCTAACATAATAGGTCTACATATGTGAATTGTACCAGGAAATATACCCTAACTCAAAGGGTGGGTCACCCAGAGAAGGCTCTTCAGGTTTGAGGTTCTCCGTATATGTTAAAATCATAGTTCCTGAACCCCTACTGATGTGTTTATCTTTAATAGTCAGAGGATATAATTAGTTCAAAGCAAAATGCTACAGTATGAAAAATGGCAATAAATCATTTATCTCACAAATCTGAGGTGTGCTCTCCCACAAACGCATGTATTATCAGTGGGAAGAGCAGACGCACGAGATGCACACATATGAGGCGCAAACATATAAAGGCCAAGTGTGATCATGGTGAATGCCTCCATCATAGCCCCCATGTTTTCTAATGAGGGGAGGGGTGGCAGGTGTGGAGTATTTTTCCTACATGTTTTTCTCTGATGTGTAGTGCCCACTTTCCTCATGGGAAGATTGGGATTTGTCATGTTTTTAGAGTTCAGTGTCAGAGATTTTTATATCTTTCTTTTAGAAATGCAACTGGACCATCCAAGACAAGCCTTCTTTAGGAAAAAAAAACCCCAAACTAAAACAAAACAACCTTCTTAACCTTTTCTCTTATGGAGTGACCTGCCATATAATTTTTAGAGTTATGGCTAAGAGGCCTTCCACCTCCAATAGGAAATTCTTTGCCCCTAAGTCATTGAGCTTTTAAGAGCAAATAGCCACAATGCTCTTATCTAAACCCAAGGGACAAGGTCATATGTGGTCTTTTCTATTAACCTGGTTTCATTCCCAGCCCCAACCAAAACCAAAAGGGGCTTTGAGCTCACCCTTACATGTATATTGCTAGGATAAACTTATTAAGCTAGGTTTTTCTGTAATGCTTATAGGGAGATGTTCCTTTCCCACATGTGTGAGTTCAGAATAATGCCTGAAATTGCTCTTCTGTACCTTTGAGATAGGCCTCTTACTGTGGAGGGAGAGATTGGCTTTCAGCAAGCATCCTTATAAGCATTAAATACAACTGACTGTGCCACAGGGTGTCTTAATGCAGGTTAAATAAGGTTTGTAATCCCAAGGTGCAGGGTAGGGAAGCCTGGAATACAAGAAGGCATTTTAGACACCATTTTAGGGTCTAATCTGTAAAAATATGTGGAATCTCACAAAGGAAATAAACCAATTTTGACTTAGTGGTCAAAACCAATATTGTTATATACAAGCCTTGAATGCTTTATATAATCATACTATTCCATGTCTTTGACATTTCCATTTGACATATTCCATGCTCCTAAGGTTAGTGTCAAGTGTATGTAGAAAGCTGGCCATTAATACCTGTGTGACCCTGGGCAAGTCACTTAAACTACTTGGGTCTTTGCCACTCTGCAAGACTAGATGACTATGGAGTGTCCTGTTCTAGATCCATAATCCTATGCCTCTAGTATAGATGTGTGAGATCTATGATTGCTCTGACCTTAGGCATCACTGCGATCTGTGATTGTTACTATGAATTTGGAGCTTGTGACATGGCTGACCACTCCTTCCTCCTGGACCCTCTCTTCTACTTAGGTTTTCCTGACACAGCTCCTTCCTGGTTCTCCTCCTACCTGTCTGCCCACCCCTCATCAGTATATTTACTGGATCATCCAACATGTCTCATATGCTTCCCTACCCAATACAATTCAGTGACTTTCTATTGCCTTTAGGGTAAAACATAAACACCTCTGTTTGGCTGGTAAAGACCTTCGTTATTTGCAGCTGGGTGGCACCCACAGTGGACAGAGAGCTGAGCCTGGAGTCAGGAAGATCTGAGTTCAAATCTTGTCTCAGGCACTTATTATCTGTATGACCCTGGGCACATTTAACTTCTGTCTGCCTCAGTTCCTCATCTCTAAATGGAGATAATAATAGTACTTACCTCTCAAGATTGTCATTAGGATCAAATTAGTTAATATTTGTAAAGCTCTTCACATAGTACCTGGCATATAGTAGGTGCTTAATAAATGCTTTTTCCCCTCCTTCCTCCCCTTTCCATACTCAATGATCCAGAAAACTAGATTTCTCATATATGGGATTCTAATTCCATTGATATGCCTTTGCAATGGCCAACCCCCACACCTGAAATGCACATCTTCTTCAATTCCACCTCAGAGAATTCCTTCAAAATATGACTAAAGCACTACTTTCTGTGTGAAACCTTTCTTGGCTCCCCAACTGCTGCTTGTGCTCTCTCTCCTCGACTTCCTCATATGTCTTTAGCTGAGCTAGAGAAAGAAATGGCAAACCACTCTAGTGTCTTTGCCAAGAAAACCCCAAATGGGGTCATGAAGAGTCAGACAGAACTGGAATGACTGAAAAAAAAAAACAACAGCAAATCTTTTATTTATTTTGCATATCTTTATATGTGAGCATGTTGTCTTTCCTAATAGTACATAAGTTAGTAAGTTCCAGAAACTGGATCTGAACCTATGTCCTCCTGATTCCAAGCCCAACTCCCCCCCCCACCCCCATGATGTATTTCATATTTATTTAAATATGCACCGTATGCTCCTGAATGATAACATGCTCAATTCTCTTCTGAGGAAATTTTTACTATTATTAATTTTATTTCCTTCTTTCCTTCCATGTCCAGTGGATACAAAGACTAGTCTTGGGGGTGTTTTACTGTATCCCACACTTCACAAGCATAACTTTTGTTCACATTTCTCCTTATTTTTCCCAGGGAATATACACTGTATTTTATGCTATGATGATCCTCTCAGATAACAGTGCTCTCTCTCTCTCTCTCTTTCTCTTTCTCTCTCTCTCTCCCTCCCCCTCCCTCTCTCTCATGACTTCATATTTACTTTGTATGTATTTCACATTTATTTTTCTGTTGCCATTTTGGATCCCTCCAGTTTTTTGTCTTTGTATTCACAATATCCAGCACAGTCAATTGCCCATAGTAGGATTTAAAAAATGTTTATTGAATGAAGGAATGAATAAACAAATATACCAGAGTCTGGAGACTACTTTTTGCCCAACACCACTTCACACGCTCCAAAGCTTTAAAATTCTCCATAGTAGCTAACCCCAAAGTGAAAACATGATTTTCTCAGTTGCCCATTCAAATTGCCAGAGAAGTAGACAAACAATTGGTTTTTAAATTAGAAATAGTTTTAATTTTCATTGATATTAAGACATGGTTGAACTAATTATATGGCTTAAAGGTAAGGTCAGAATTCTGAAAGCATTCAAGATGCTAAAAATAAAAGTTAATGAGAGTAAGAAATGAAAATTTGCATCTAAGAGTAAGGTTTTCTTGGGTCTGTGGAACCTTCTATATTAGTATAGGTTCTCCAGGACATAATCGGAGAGATATTTGATGGCTAGCATAGTCTCTTCACAGGTTGCTCTAATCTGAGATTCAGGAAGCAGGAAACCGTATCTTCCTGTGTCCCGGAGTTCGAAGGTGAAAGAGTATTTGATACCCTGGTCATAAGCCCAATCATCAGAGCCTCCAGCTGCAGGATCTGAAATATGAGAAGAAATAGACCCAGAATGATTGAATGAATCAGTCAACAAACATTTATTAAGCTTAATAAGTACTAAGTACTGTGTTAGATGCTGGGCGTACAAAGAAGGAAGCAATCCCTTCTTAAAAGAAGTTTGTATTCGAAGGAAGGTGAAAACAAGTCGATATGCAAATATAAACAACAAAACTATTAAGTGAATGAATACAAATACACATAAAGTAATTAAATCCGATTGAATCCTGAAGAAGATATTGCTTAGGCTGCATTGTAAGAGAAGAAAAGAACTCATGGGGTGAGGGAGAGCCGAGAATGGATGACAATGTTGAGATTATGAATTTGGGAGACTGGAAGGTTAGTGGTGCCTTTGATAGAAATAGAGAAGTGTGGAAGAATGGTATGCTTGGGGTGGTGTGTGTGTGTGTGTGTGTGTGTGTGTGTGTGTGTGTGTGTGTGTGTAAGAAAATGAGTTCTCTTATTGACATACTCAGTTTGAGATGTCTCTGAGATTTCCAGTTTAAAATATCCTACAAGCTATTGGACTGAAGCTCATGGTAGAGGATTGATTGATCAAACTATTTCTCTCCTGTCTTTCTGTCTGTCTCTGTCTCCTCTGTCTCTCTCTCTTTCCTAGTCCCTCTTCTCTTGTCCTTCTGTACTATCTCTCTTGGTAATTTTATCAGCTGCTATGGATTTAATGATCATCCTGATGCAGACTAATCACAAATTATGCACAAACACACAATGCATACATATATGTATGTCTCTACATATACATGTGTATATACATACATATATATGCAGATAACTCAGAGATTTTATACATGTATGCTATATATTTGTATACAAACACATATATATATATACATACCTACCCATGTGTGTATATACAAAGAAATAAATATATACATACATATGGGGAGAGAGAGAGACAAAGAGAGACAGACAGACAGAAAAAGAGAGAGACAGAAAGAGGGTATCCTAAAAGAGTTCAATTTAAACTTTAATAATTTAAAACTGTTCTAAGAATTCTGGAGCATGCTGTCGTGTGTGTGTGTGTGTGTGTGTGTGTGTGTGTGTGTGTGTGATCTTCATGGAGATGATAGTTAAGCCCATGGCAGCTGAGGTTACCAAGAGACACCTGTACAGAGGGATAAGTGAGAAGCTAGGACAGAGCCTTGGTGAATACTCACAGTCAGGGGGTGAGATTGGGATGGGGAGCTGACAAAGGAGACTGAGAAGGACCAGTCATGAAGGAGGAGGAGGAGGAGAATTAGGAGAAGTTAAGTGTCATCAAAACCCAGATAGGAGAAAGTATTGAGGAGAGGAGGGTGGTCAAGGCTGATGAATGCAATAGATAGGTCAAGAAGAGTGAGAACTGAGAAAAGAAGAGATCCCGGCTATCTTTGGAGAGCAGGTTCCATTGAGTGATGAAATGAGATGCCAGATTGCAAAGGGTTAAGGGGAAAACAGGAAAACAGGACTTGGAGGCATTGTATCTAGAAAGGAATTAGACTGAGAAGAGAGGAGAAATATGGGAAGACAGCTTGAGGGACTAGGAGGGCCCAATGAAGGCCTTTCAAGAACAGAGAAGACTTGGTCACAGTTGAAGGCAGTAGGGAAGGAGCTGGTAGAGGTTTATTATTTGAGTGAGGGGGGATGAATGAATAGGAGGAAGATAAAAATTCATCTTCAACCAATAGATTTTCACTTGCTATATTAAATTAACCAAGAGGTATCATTGTATTTTGGAGAAAAGGTCAACTTTGGAGTTAAGAAGACCCTGTTTCCAGGCTTGCCTCTAGCTGTATGATCACGCATGAGCCCTGTAAACTCTTGGTGTACTAGGTAATATTGTGAGACCATGATTTACAAACGAGTTGCATGCTGTGACTGAGTTCTCTGTGCTGGTGGAAACATAGGTTAAAACACACAAGCAAACCAACAAACAAAATATTAAATCCACCAGAATTTACCTTGCTATTCATAAGTGATCAAATGCATAAAACAACATGGGACAGGGATAGTAACTTTTTTTATTCCTGTGATAGTAACTTTAAAAAAATGTGGGGGTACGGGAGGGACATTTTGAGGGTTTATAGGATCATAGACACAGAGTCAGAAGGATTTTTAAGGTTACCTTTTCCATCCTCCTACTTTTGCAGAGGCCCAGGTTGTTAAGTGTGTGCAAGAATATATGGTCCATATACACAGATACATAGACTACATTTAAAGTGTCTCCCTATATATAAATAGCACATTAATACATACTCTATATTTTGTATAGAAGATGGTTATAATCATTTGTAAGGATTTAAAAAACCATTTTTTCCGGGGTTTTCTTTTCTAGGAAGCACAGAATTTTAAACAATAATTGCAGTATAGAAATTGTCACCAAATTCTAGAAGAGCTCAGAGGAGTAATTGCTTCCATGGTAAAAGCCAGTTCTTTTAGGGATTCCCTGGATGGGATGATTAAACATATCTGTTTCTTAGTAGCTAAAGTTATGTATATAGAAAATTAAATCCATTGTTAAAAAAGAATCAGAATATGTACATACTAACTTTGTATTTCACATAAGCTCACTGGTCCCATGATTAAAAGAAATCTAAAGTAAATCAGGTAGCAAGCAATTCAGAATAAATTGAAAATATGACGTGCAGATCATGTCTGTGTTCTCACTCAGAAGATATCTAATCTGCATTGTGTTCACTGGTGTCTGAGGAAATAGCAAGCTATCTAGGTTTAGCATATGGTTCTGTGGTTTGAAAGGGGGCTGCCACCCTCCTGCACCACCCACATCCTTTCTGAAACAGAAATCTGATTACAATTCCATGTTTTAGACAGAAAAAAAACCCCAAACATTCACAGTTGAGCTGAAGTCACATGCTACACATTTTGGAAGAGAGGGCTAAGCTGTCAGCCAGAAAGGGCTGTGGATGTGCTTTATTTACTTTAACTAACATTTGCTGGTGGGTACAGGGGTAAACAAGGCACTCACAGATAGTTGTGGCTCCTGGACCGTAGGTATACTTTGTATTATGCAACGTCGCCAGTTCTTTGATCATCGCCTTGGCCAGGGTGTTCTGTGGGGGGAATCATAATGAAAGAAAATTCAGACACTGAAATGGTACCATTCATATTTCTTATTTCTTTCTTCTAAGTTTTTTGGGCAGTCTTCAAGTACCCCAGGGACCTGATATGATTATGTCCTAGTGAGGGAGGTAGATGGAAATAATAACATAATGTTCATCTTAAAGAAGAAGCTGAGATAAAGAAACTGAGACTCAGAATTTTGGTGACTGGTTTAAGTTTATTGTAAATTTATTTGGGTGCTTGGTGGTGATCTATATTTTATTATTCATTAAGTACTTTCTCTTTATAGATGTGTGGGCAATGCTTGCTCATCTTGGCCCCGGAATTATTTAGATTTGTTTTTTTTTAATTCTTATTAGGCTTGAAAACATGAGGCTATATAAATCAACATTCCCCAAACATTTTATTTATTGATGATCAAAGGTCAATATGCTAAGAAATTTCTTATGCCCTTAGGTTTAATTTGGCACATATTACTGGCCAGTAGAATTGGCAAGAGCAGAGAGTCAGAGCCAGGGGCTTCTCTATGGCTATGAGAAGTTTCCCACATTTAAGATACTCCATCTATCAGCTCATACATTTTCTCTGGCTGTCTGCCACCACCAGAACGTTCTCCTTCCTCAACTTCACCTACTAACTTCTTTGGTGTCCTTTAAGTCCCAACCAAAATCCTATCTTTTGCAAAATTCTTTCTCAATTCCTTTTAATTATAATACCTTCCTTCTGTTAATTATTTCCTTTTCATCCTGTGTTGTTTGAATATTGTCTCCCATTAGATTGTATGCTCCTTGAGGTCAGGAACTGTCTTTTGCTTCTGTTGGAGTCCCCAGTGCTTAGCATAAAGTAGGTGCTTAATAAATGTTTATTGGTTGATTGAACTCCAGAAAAAACTAATAGCATCAATGGGGTATGGCTTTTAAAGACTTTTGCAATGCAGCCTAGACTATTTTAGAATGTTATCATACATCACTCCCCTTCCTGCACACTACAATCCAGTAAAACCAGCCTTCTTCCCATTTGTCATGTATGATACTCCATTTACCATCTCTATGCCTTTGAGCAGGCTGTCCCTCATGCTGGGGATGCCCTCATTCCTCACCTCTACTTCTTAGGATCCTTTATTTCTTTCAGAACTCAGTTTCAGTGTCACCTTCTAGATGAAGTCTTTCCTGATCTCTTCCTGCTCCTTTCTAACCACCAGAACGCTTTCAAGGAAATGATTTGTATTTATTTAATATATTCCTATACGTGTGCATGTCGATCTGTTCCCTTCCCCTCCTTAGAAGTTAGCTTCTTGAGGGCAGGGGCTGTTTCCCTTGGGTCTCTGTGTTACCAGTTTCTACTTGGTGCCTGGCACATAGTTATGGTTTAATAAATACTTGTTGATTGATTGAATGGGAGGGAAAATGAAGCCGAGGTTTAGCAATAGTAGTTATATGAAACTTAATGAGGTGGTGTGGAAACTTTAAGCAGAAAGGACTTGGTAGCCAAAGTAATCTTCAGGACCAATCTAGAAATACCTGATCATAGTTGGAGGGCTCTGTAGAGCTCAGTGAGTCTATTTCTTCATTTTACAGATGCAGAAACTTAGAACTCTGGAGAGGGGAATTAACCTGCCCAATGCCACACAGTAATATACTGTATATTCAATTTACAGTAATATACTGTATATTCAATACACAGGTATTGAATAGCAGAACTAAAATGACACCCAGGCCTTAGACTCCCAGGTCAGTGCTCTTTTCTCAAGATCATGTGGCCAATAGCACACCATTATCCAGGACCTCTTGGATCTAGCTCAGAAAATCTCGAGTCTGGCAGATTAGAGACTGGCTATGCATTGCATTTCCAAATGTAGGTCATTCGAAGTTAGGTATAAAATGTTGTTAAGAATTTAATTGTATTGTGCTGTTTTAGAAGCAGTATTATACTTTAATAAGACCCAGAACTCTTTGGCTTTCTAGTTCCAACCCCAAAGATGATTTCCCCAAGAGAAGCAATACATTAAAATGTTCTCTTACTTCCACTGACATACTGCATATTTGAATGAATCATTTAAGCAGTAGAGCCTGAATGGGTCTTCTGGGAAATACAGATTGGAAAAACTGATTGTTTACTGCTACAGAATTAACTACAATTCATTCTGCTTATAAAACTAGCAACATTTCCTAGTGCAGGAACATCATTGCTCCTTGTACATAAGCGGGGATAGGCAGAGGAAGTTAGAGATTGTTAAAATAAAAAAAAAGGAATAATACAATTAAGGGGGAAAAAATGACAACTGCCCTGATTCCTTGTTCTGAACTCAAAACCAGCTGAGTGAAATGAAGATCTGTGTGAAGCCAGTCAAGGGTTTTGGCAGCTCTGGTAAGGAAAGATTTAATGTTTTACTGAACAAGTTACGAATTTGAAGGCTTGAAAAGAATTGTGAAATCTGACACATGACTATTAGACAAAGCCCTTGAAATGATTCACCCCAAGCTGTAGAGCGAACTCACTGATCATTTCAACTTTTCATGCTTTGCTTGCCCTAATTCCCAGCTAGAGAAAGATACTCATAGGGTTAATGGAATCAACTGTGATTATTTTCTCCAAAATGGGGCTCATAAGAGTGGAGAAGGGGATGAGCATCTATGTAGTATTACTATTGCCAGGCACTGTGCTAAGCACTTTTACAAATATTATCTCATTTGATATTCACAACAATTCTTGGATGTAGGGTCTATTATTCCCCCCCCCCTAGAAATAAGAAAACTGAGGCAAGCAGAGGTTAAGCAAATTATCTACGGGGTTATTGTTCTCATTCAGTCATTTTGGTCATGCCTGCCTCTTTCTGACTCCATTTGGGGTTTTCTTGGCAAAGATACTGGAGTAGTTTGCCATTTCCTTCTCCATTTTACAGATGAGGAAACTGAGGCAAATAGGGTTAAGTGACTTGCCCGGGAATACATAGCTATTAAGTGTCTGGACCTGGATTTGAATTCAGGTCTTCCTGACTCCAAGCCCAGAGCTTTATACACTGCACTACCATCTGCTTCAAGGAATGTTAACTACGCAATATTTATTATGATTAATTAGCATTTTTAGAAAGAAGAGGAGGAAGAGAAATGGTAGTAGCATTAGTATTAACATCCTAGACAGGCTATACAGTGTAGTGGAATTAAACATGATTTGAAATTTGGAAGATCTATATTCGATCCCCATTTCTGTCACCCCTTGGTTTGGTGGCCCTGGACGACTGTTTTCATCTCTCCCTCTACACCCCAGGCAACTTTCAAAAAGTATAAGCTTCCGAGTAATTGATGATCTGCACTGATAGAATTGTCCCTCAATAGGAGCTGCCCCCCCAAATCATTATTATTTTATCTAAATTCAACGAAACCACTAGATTTTGGTTTTCTCATCACTCATTGCTTCAAATTCCAGACACAATGAAATTAGGATACTGTCCAAGTATTAACTAATCCTAAAATGCTTTGGAAGACAATTTCTTGGATGGGGGAGCAGTGTGGTAGAGTGGAAAGAAGAGTGGATTTGGAGTGCAGAGGCCCTGGATTTAAATCCTAGCTCTGGGATTTCAGAGGCAGCTGGATGGCACAGTGGTTAGTGTACTAGGCTTAGCATCAGGAAGACCTGAGTTCAAATGCAGTCTCAGACATTTACTAGCTGTGTTACCTTGGGCAAGTCACTTTAATCATTGTTTGCCTCAGTTTCCCCAATTGTAAAATGGGAATAACAACAGTCTCTACCTTGCAGGGTTGTTGTGAGGATCCAAGGAGATAATATTTGTAAAGAAATTAGCACAGTGCCTGGTATCAGTCAGACAAGTGCTTATTCCCTTCTTTACTCACTAAGTATGTGATCTTAGATCAGTCACTTTTTGGGCCTCAGTTTCCTCATCTGTAAATTGAAGGTATTGAATTATCTGACTCTGAATCTATAATTCTATGTGTGAAACACTGATGAAGCACTAAGGATTTTTTTTGGGTAATTGATGGCCTGATTCCCACTGGCTCACTGGACTATGATTTTCTCCTACTTGTCATTCATCAAAAGAAGGTTTCAGTCATTTTTCTGTGAAGTTAAGCTTCTGATCCTACACATGAACTTCCAGTCCTTTCTAGCTACTTTCCTGAGGCTTTTCTTCTGTTCTTTTCTTTCCTTTAAGCACCTAAACCTTGAATTATATTTTTGGTTTGTTCTTAGGAATACCATTTTTTTCTGAGTTATTTCTGAAACTCCTAAAAACTATGAATTCTAAGATTTAATTTAAGTCCATTGCACTCTTCTCTTGACCACACACACAGAAGGCTTAGTTTTGTACATAGGAGTTTTTAATTTGATCTCATCTTCAGATATTTTACTTACCGGATATATCCTCTCCAAAGAGGCACTTGTGATCTCTTCTTTCCTTTTATCATTTTCAATCATAATTATGATTACAGTCTTAAAAAAATCAGCTGTTTTCAGTTGAGCACTTCTTAAACTGTCTGAGGTTGTAAAATGATAACCAACTGTTTCCTGAGCATCTCTAGGTATCTTTTTGAAGTAGCTTATTCTTTGATGAAACATAAACTAAGATAGACATGGATTGGATTGGCCAGTGTGTTACTGGCATTACCACTGCCGCCATTGGTCTTACTAAGGCGACCTCATGACTTTAGTTTAATCATCTTGTTTTTAAAAAATCAACTCATCTCTAGTTTCAATGCCTAGGCTTAGAAGAAAGCAGTCCAAGTGTGTGGGTAGGGCCAAATTGGAGAAAGAAATGACAAACAACTCCAGTATCTTTGCCAAGAAAACCCCAGGAAGGCGTCGAGAAGAATCAAACAAAACTGAAAACGACTAAACAAGAAAAATGCCAAATGGGGTTTAAAAAGACTCCAGGATGGAGTTGTCTGAATGTGGATGGGGGCCACCTTGAGTTTGTTATAGTAGATGCAGTAGTGCAGAAATGACTCATGACTTTGGTTGGTGGTTGGAGGATAGAGCTTTGGCGTCTTCGGTGGCTGGTTTGCCTAGTGCCTGGGATGCCCCATGATGATCCAGGACGGGAAGAGTGCTAGGGATGGAGTCAGAGGCCCTGTGTCTGAATCCTGCCTGTTACTAATTACCCAGGTGATGGTGCTCAAGTCATTTAACCTTTCAGCCTCAGTATTTTAATTTGTAAAATGATGGTATTAGATTAGATGATCATGAAGGGCCCTTCCAGCTAGAAATCTACGCTTCTAAGATTTTATGATTTAGAGCTGGAATGGGGTCCCTAAAACGGTCTAGTTCATCTGATCCTTCATTTTACAGATGAAAAGCCTGAGGCCTGAAGAAGTTACCTACCTAAGGCAAGTGTACACATGTGTAACAGGGCCAAAGATCTGAACCCAAGCCCTTTGATTAAACATTCAGTGCCCTTTTCACATCATCACCTGCCCTCCATGTTGGCTTCGGTTCTGTGCTTTTCTATCTGCAAGATCAAGCAAACTCCAAAACAGGTCCTTTAGGATCTGTGTGTGTCACAATTAGCAAACTATGATACTTCAAGTTTTCTGCACCTGATATATCCTGATTTGTCTTTTTGAGGAGATCAGAGTGCTTAATCAATACTAGATTTTATTGGAGACACAACATGTCTAAGGTTCTCTGTTTCAGAGAGATAGTGTGTGAGGGGTACACACCCAAATAGAGGGTCTAACTTTCTAACAATTACAATGATAAGAGCTGCCTTTTGAGGGCTGAGCTCCCTCTTACTGATAGTATTCAAGTGGAGTATGGGCATTGCTTGCTAGGAATATTTTATCTTTAATTTCCCTTCCTTTGGAGAGTCTCTAATTTCATGAGGGCTGACAGCTAAATGAGTTGCAGGAAATTCTCACAGAGCTACTGATGGTGTAGGGAGTAGGATGCATTTTTGGCAATTCTTAGTCTTACATTCCCTTCTCCCTTCACAGTACTATGATGCCATTCATGGAAAATTTCCTATTCTTGGCTCGACAGAAGATTTGCTGGAGCAAATTTTGTCCTTCAGTGAAGGATAAAAGCAAATAAAATGTAAATCAGGTCAGACACAAGCCACTTACAGGTCAGGGCCACCAAGGATGTCACTCCAAGGCATACTATATTTATTTGTACCTCTGAACTTTTGCTTATGCTATGCCACCTGCCTGGTTTGCCCTCTTCAGTTCCTTCTTCATATATAAATAAATGGATCTTGGGTCTCTATACTTTCCCATTCAAACCTCATTCCTTTTTTATTATTATATTCTGGTTCTAAAAAGATATGCTGGTCATGGGAGCTGAAAAGAGTTGTAAATGTCACATACGTGTTCACGACTCAGCATTTTATGCTTCTGCTGTCCATTGACAAGCAATTATTAAGCACCTTCTATGTGCCAGGCGCTTTACTAGGTGATGGGTGTTGCCCATCATCAGAAGAAAGAACAATCCAGTGTATATTTCTCCTCAGTCTCAGAATGCCCAGTTGGTAGAGTATAGGATTATATATTTAGAGTTGGAAGGAGACTTATAGCTTCATTTTAAGAATGAGGTAACTGAAGATCAGATAGGTTAAATTATTTGTCCACGATGACATAAAAGCTGCAGATCTTCTGACTCCCAGTCAATCTTTCCATCCCACTGTGCTATTACTGTCCCTGGCTTATAGACTGTAATGCCCCTCACCCCTTACTTGCATATACATCTGAGGCTTCAACCTTAATGCTGTCATATCAGTCACAGCAGTGACTGGCTCTTATAAAATTCTCCAAATGCATTGAAGGAATTACTATGAGATCAGAAAAGGAAAATCCCCTGAAAGCAACAGCACATGGCTAAAACAAACCAAAGCCCAGTCAAGGAGATATCTTTGATGTCAACTGAACCTGATATATTTAACTTAGGAAGGTGACAAATTCTGAAAATTAATTTGTTTGATATTATTTTTAAACAATCAATAAACATTTATTAAGGACCTACTATGTGCTAAGTAGGTACTAGGCTGGCAGGAGATTTGTCAAATAGTGGGCATAGATTATCCCTTTTCTCCTCCAGTAGTCTTAGTGCCCTGGGCACAAATAAACTATAGATGTAAATGATGAACTTTGCCCCATGGTGGGATGTAACTGATTGGTATTTACATGGAGACATAGCTCTTTTCTCAGAGATCTTGTAAAGGAAGTTGGAAGCTTAGGGTCATTCAGAAGACACAGCTAAGTAGACACTAATGGTAAATGGGGATATTTTTCTTCTGCCTTTATATCTCCAGGGTGTACCTAACATAGCTTCTAACACAGTGAAAACTTGGTAAATGCTTGTTGATTCTTTGACTGAGCGACTGATGACATCTATTTGCTTGAGGTAGTTCCAGATGATCATGGCAAATGGAGACAACAATGGCTTATGGCTAACGGAGTTGGGGCTATGAGGTCAGGGATGCTGGAAGGCCCTACCTGCCCCAGAATATTTCATCAGCTAGCTTGCCGTTATGCCTGAAATTCTACCACTAGAGTAAAAGCATGCCACAGTTAGAATGAGTTATAAATATCTTCATTAACTCCAGTAGTTTCAGAATCACATGGTTGGAGATGTAGAGACTGTCTAGTCTAACCCAATTTTACAGATCAGGAAGCCAGACTCTAGGACTGGTATTAGTCCTTCTTGTGATATGAGGCTCTTTGGCTTTATGGTGAAACTTATGGACCCCTTTCCTTTAATGATGTTTCTAAATGCAAAAAATAAAATACGAAGGAGTAAACAGACAAAAAATAAAAGAATCCAATTCAGCCTTCAGAATGGAGTGCTAAGTGGTTAGCCACCTCGTTATGGGTGTTTACACAAGATAATGCAAAAAGAAAGATTATCACTAACTGCAGCTTCCTTCTCTCTCCAGGAACCTTTTTCATGTAATAAGAAATGACTAATTCTGAGATAAAATAAAGCAAATTTGACTTTTGCAGTTCTGGTTGGAAAAGAGAAGCCCCTAAGACCTCATGAACAAAAGCCAAGGTCTGAGCACGAAAGCCTCGAGAAAACAAACATGTTTCTGAGAAAAAAGGGCAGTCAAAGGGCTTAGGCTTTTATTAGGAGGCCAGAGAGTAAATGAGGGAAAAGAATGAGGGGAGAGCTTGGCTCAGGAGAGGAGGAACTGTCAGTCTTTAAAGGCCCTGTGGGTTGTGTGAGAATGCTTCCCCTGATTTAAAACAACTTTTCCTTCTTGGCTGATGAACGTACATTCTTTTGAAACTATGTAAAACTGGGGGCAGGGGGAGTAGAAGAAGGGTGAGTCAGCTGTAGTCATGTAGATACATGCTGTAGTCAGCCAGAGATATGTACATACAATGCATCCCACTGCATGCATTTACTCTGGTGAACAGCCAGGTTCCTTTCCAATAAACATTGAAAAGTGCTGGGTAATAGAGATGAGCTAGCCCACTTGTATTTGAGGCTTGAAGAATGTCTCTGGCTATTTATAAAGAAAAATATGCAGGATTCTGTGAAAGCTTCAAATACCTTTCACCAAGAATATTTTGGAGTGGTCTTATCCTTATTTCATGTAAAACAGAGATAAAAAGCACAAGCATGAACTCTAGTTCATTTCAGGAAAAATCAAATGAAAATAATGGAAGAATACATTGGATTTCATACTTCTGTTAGATAATGTTGAATCCTTCATACCTCTGCCCAATTAATCTTCTGAAACATCACTTTCATTGTATCACTCCCCTGCTTAAGAATCTGTAATAGGCTTGAAGCATACCTCGAATTGTCTAGCTCACCTTTCCAATGGGACCTTATCTCTTCCTACTCTCCAACATGAATTTCTGAGTCTGGCTGGTATCTTTTGTTCACCTATAATCTTTTCTCACTCTTTTCTTCCTTTTAACCTAGTCTCCTCCAACACATACATCCTATATATCTTCTTTCCCATTCTGACTACTTTTCATCATGTACTCTGGATTTACTTTGTATGTATTGATCTCTCTCTCTCTCTCTCTCTCTCTCTCTCTCTCTCTCTCTCTCTCTCTCTCTCTCTCTCTCTCTCCCTCTCTCTCTCTCTCTCTCTCTCTCTCTCTCTCTCTCTCTCTCTCTCTCTCTCTCTCTCTCTCTCTCTCTCTCTCTCTCCCTCCCTCCCTCTCTCTCTCTCTGTCTCTGTCTCTCTCTGTCTCTGTCTCTCTCTCTCTGTCTCTCTCTCT
>NW_027186457.1:20334304-20368479 GCF_028583685.1 Petaurus breviceps papuanus | reverse complement strand
TCTCTCTCTCTCTCTCTCTCTCTCTCTCTCTCTCTCTCTCTCTCTCGTCTCTCCCACTGGAGTATAAATTCTTTAGTGGCAGTAATTTTTCCCCTCCCTTTTTACTCTTTATCTACAGTACTTGGCACATAGAATTGTCTAAATAAGTGCTTTTTATAAATGGATTCTTACTTTTGCACACTTATTCATGCTGTTCTCCCTGCCTGAAATGTTCTTCCCATGCCCTTCTGTTTGTCCAAATCCTATCCATCCTTTAGGTCCATTTCCCCTAGGAATTCTCTTCCGATTACTTTAGCCCATATTGTCTATCTTTTTTTCTAAACTGTTGGCTCATAGTCTGAATCTGTTTACATGTTGTTTTCCCTTAGAATAGAAACTTGTAGAACAGGGCAGGGACTATTGGTCATTTTATCATCCTATCTGTAGTCTCTTATACAGAGTTGGCACTTAATGAGTGCTTCTTGGACTGGATTGATTTATGATAGCCTCATACAAATGCTTCCCTTTCCCTCATCTTCTAAAGTCAATCAATTGCCAAGTATTATCTCTTCTACCTCCACAAGATGTCTGGCATTCAAATTTTGAGGCTCCCTTAGGCCTCTAGGATAAAATACAAACTCATCTTTTTGGCATTTAAGACCCTTCACAAACTTGCTCTGACCTAAATAAGGTCAGACCTATTTCACATTAATCTCCCTGCTGTACTCTATGTCCAGCCAAACTGGCTGCTCCCCAAGCATAACAGCCTCTTTCTCTTCAGTTACACTCTTTGAAATACCTACCACCTTTTGATACTCAGCATAAGTACCAGCTCTCCTTCATGAGAGTTTTCTTGTTCTCCCCTCTTGTTATTAATTCCTGCTTTCTAAAAGAAATTTGCATTTACTTTGTTTATATTTTGTGCTTACTTATATATTCTACTTATTTTATTTTGTGTTCACTTATCTATTTGTTATTGTATGTTTCTACCTAGCAGAATGTAAGCTCCTTGAGGGTAGGACCTGTGTTCTATTCATTCATTAATTTATCTAGCTATCTATTCATTAATTTATGTTTTTATTATCTATCTATCTGACTAGGTTTGTCTTTACATCTTACAGGACCTAGTATAATGCTTGAGACATAGTCATAAATACTTAGTTGAATTATAAATTTTTATAAAATTCTTGTTGCAGATAGAGCCAAGATGGTAGAGTATAGACAACAACCCAGCTGACCTCTCCTAATGTTCTCCTCTAAATAACTTTAAAATAACTCCTAAAATAAAATTTTGGAGTGGCAAGGTCAACAAAAGGTCAGAGTGAGACTTTTTTCAACCTAAGGTAACCAAGGAGGTTGGCAGGAGAGGTCTGTGACAGGAGGGTTGGAGCCAGGACAAGCCCAGGAGAACAGAAGACTCAGTCCCAGTTACAGAGTCAAGAGGAGTGCTCACACTTGTGGACGCAGTGGAGCAGGGGTCCCTGCTGGGTATGACCAGAGCACAGACTAAGAGAACAATGACCATGCCTCTTCCTGTATCATACCACCTGGGAAGCACCAAAATCTTGCAAATCAGCAGCATGAAAAAACCTGAAGCTTGAGACAGTGCCTCCCCATGCCCAGGTAAGCAGAGCCCAATTATAACATAAAATTCAAAGTTAAGAACTAGGATGGGAAAATGAGAAAACAACAACAACAACAAAAACAACTTGACCATATAAAGCTATTACAGTGGCAGGGAAGACCAATACATAAATTCAGAAGAAGACAACAGTATAAAGACAGCTAGCTACAAACAAAGTCTCAAAGAAAAGTGCTAATTGGTCTCAAGCTTACCAAGAAGTCCTAGAGAAATTAACGAAGAAGATAAGAATGGTAGTGGAAAAATTGGGAAAATAAATTATACTGATGTAAGAAAATTATGAACTAACAGCCCCTTAAAAAAGAAACAAAAAAATACTGAAGAAAATAATTCCTTAAAAATTAGAATTGCGCAAATGGAATCTCATGAGACATCAAGAAACAATAAAACAAAGTCAAAAGAATGAAAAAGTAAAAGAAAATGTGAAATATCCTATCAGAAAAACAACTCACCTGGAAAACAGGTCGAGGAGAGATCATTTAAGAGTTATTAGACTACCTGAATTTTGCTATTTTTCTTTTTGTTGTTGTTGCAGCTAGGTGGCACAGTATATAGAGTGCCAGACCTGGAGTCAGAAAGATGTATTTTCATGAGTTGAAATCTGGCCTCAGACACTTACTATCTTTGTGACCCTGGCCAAGTCACTTAACTCTGCTTGCCTCAGTTCTTTATCTCTAAAATGAGCTGGAAAAGGAAATGGCAAACCCTCCAGTATCTTTCCCAAGAGAACCCCATAAAGGGTCACAAAGAATTGGACATAACTGAAATGACTGACCAATAACAGATATCATATTCTAACAAATTATAAAGGAAAACTGCCCCAATACTTTAGGACCAGAAGGCAAAATAGAAATGAAAAGAATCGACCAATCCTGAAAGAAATCCCCAAATGAAAGCTAAATTCCCAGGAACATTATAGCCAAATTCCAGAGCTCTCAGATCAAGGAGAAAATATTGCAAATAGCCAGAAAGAAGCAATTCAGATATAATTGAGCCATAGTCAGGATCACACAAGATTTGGCAGCTTCAACATAAAGAAGCAGAGGGTTTGGCGTATGATATTCCAGAAGGCAAAGGAGCTGGTATTACAACCAACAATAACCTACCCAGCAAAACTGAATATAATCCTTTGGGGGGAAAATGGAAATTTAAAGAAAAGAGGACTTTCAAGAATTCCTGGTGAAAAGATTAGAGTTGAATAGAAAATTTGACATCTAACACAAAACTCAAGTGAAGCATAAAAAGGTAAATATGAAAGAGTAATCATAACAGATTTAAACCGCTTACATTACTATATGGGAAGATCTATGTAACTATATCATTTTTAGGGCAGTTAGAAAGAGTCTATATAGACAGAAGGCATGATTGTGAGTTTATGGAGTGATCCTCTCACTCCCAAATGGAGGAGTGAGAAGATATACACTGGGAGAAAAGGAAAAAGAAGATAGAATAAGGAAAATTTGCTCACGTAAAAGAGTCTTGCAAGGAAGAATTGTATAGTTGAGGAAAAAATCAAAGTGTGGCAGGCAATGTTTGAACTTCATTTTCATCTGAATGGGTTCAAAGGGGGGAGAATATATTTATACACACAATTTGGTATAGAAATGTGCCTTACCTAATAGAGAAATAAGAGGGAAGATGATAAGAGATATGGATGTGGGGATTATAAAAGGGAAGGAGGATTAAGGTTAGTGAAAAACAATGGTCAGAAGCAAAACCAACTTTTGAGGAGGGACAGGATAGAGAGAGAGGATAAAGAGAACAAAATAGGACAGAGGGAAATACACAGTTAGTAGTTATAACTGTGAATGTGAATGGGATGAGCTCACTCATAATATGGAATTGTTTAACAGAATGATTTAGAAACAAGACTCACATAATATGTTGTTTACAAGAGACAGAAAGACACACACAAAGTTAAAATAAAGGACTGGAGTAGAATCCAATATGCTTAAGCTGAAATAAAAAAGGCAGGAGTAAAGAACACGATCTCAGACAAAGCAAAAGCAAAAATAGACCTGATTAAAAGAGATAATCAAGGAAACTACATTTTACTAAAAGATACCATAGACAATGAAGTGACAAAAAAATTACAGCACGTTTCTCTGACAAAGGCCTCTGATAAATGGAACTGAGTCAAATTCATAAAAATAAAAGCCACTTTCCAATTGATAGATGACCAAAGGATATGAACAGGCAGTTTTCAGAAGAAGAAATCAAAGTTGTTAATAATCATATGAAAAAAACTTTCTAAATAACTATTGATTAGAAAAATGCAAATTAAACAACTCTGAGGTAACACCTCATACATATCAGAAATGACAAATACTGGAGAGGATGAAAAAAATAGCTACATTAATAAACTGTTAGTGGGGTTGTGAATTTGTCCAACCATTCTGGAGAACAATTTAGAAATGTGCCCAAAGGGATATAAAACCGTGCATACCCTTTGACACAGCAATACCACCACTAGGTCTGAACCCCAAAGAGATCAAAGAAAAAGAAAAAAAGGACTAATATGTTAAAAACAATTATAACAGCTCTTTTTGTGGTGACAAATAGTTGGAAAATGAAGGGATCTCATCAATTGGGGAACGGCTGAACAAGTTGTGGCATATGATTGTGATGGAATACTATGGTACTATAAGAAATGACTGGGGGTGATTTCAGGAAAAAAATGACAAGAACTATATGAACTGATGCAAAGAAAAGTGGGAAGAACCTGGAGGGATGTTGTAATGATGATCAACTGTCAAAGACCTGACTACTCTGAGTAATACAATGACCAGAGACAATTCCAAATGAGTCAAGATGCAAAAAACTCTCACATTTGGAGAATGAACTGATGAACTCTGAATGCATTGAAGTATAATTTTCTTGCTTTCTTTATTCTTTTGTTGTGACTATGGCTAATACGGAAATATGTTATTCCACATGTATAATTAGTTGATATCATTTTGCTTGCCTTCTCAGTGGGTGGATGAGGGATAGAATTTAGAACTCAAAATTTAAAATGAATGTTAAAAATAAATGATACAGGGACGGCTAGGTGGCGCAGTGAGTAAACCGCCAGCCCTGGAGTCGGGAGGACCCGAGTTCGGTTCCAGCCTGAGACACTTAACACCCACACAAAAATACTAGCCGTGTAACCTTGGGCAAGTTACTCAACCCCAATTGCCCTCCAAAAGGCAAAAATAAATAAATGATACATTTTTTAAAAAGAAAACTTTTGTTGGATTGAATTAAATTATAGTTCTCCAATGTTTCCTTATGTACAAATGCTGTCTGACCAATAAAATTTTAAGCTCTTCTCAAGGATAAGGATTATATCTTCTTTTATATCCTCCACAGTATCTAGCATCATTCTAGACACATAATAGCTAATCAACAAATATTTGCTAGTTCCTTGATGACTTACTGAACTTGGAGAGAGAATTTCAGTGGGACAGGAATAATGGACCTTGGAATTGAAAAGTGGCTTCAAATATCACAGGAGTGGGGAGGCATCATTTCTTTTCCCTGATCTAGGCATTCTGTAGTGATCATTTTCAAGATTATTTTTGAGATCAGAGCTCTGAGAGAGTTTCTGAAGTTCTAACCGATTCTCCGGTGTGATAGTAATGGCAATTAAAGATTCCCCTGTATTGGCTTGGTTTTCAAATTGATTGTGTTAAAACCCAGAGTTTGTTAGTCCCACCTGTGGGATGGGCTTGTTGATGTGAGGGGAGGGTCCTGAGCTGGGAGGAGCTGGTGATGTAGATTTGGAGAGACACTAGAGAGAGGCGGAAGATCTTTTTTGGAAGCAGCACCTCGTGGAGAGAGAGAGAGACTAAGAGAATTGCTGGTGGCCGCTTTGAATTGCCCTGGACTTTTGAGACCTGCCCCCTGAGCTGCCAAGGACTGAGGAGACATGGCTGTTTTGCTGGTACTTTGTCTGTCTGTTTTGATGTTATTTTGCCAGATTTGTCTACTGGTGAAAGACTGTCCTTTTGTTGAAGAAGTCCTGGAACCTGGCTGTTCGCTAAGAAGGCCTGCGACTGTCCTGCAGACAGAGAGTGAATACTGTCCACTGGTGAGGGACAGTACTGTTGTTGCAGGGGTCTGGAGACTGTCCTGCAGACAGAGTGAATACTGTCCACTGGTGAGGGACAGTGCTGTTGTTGCAGGGGTCTGGGAGCCTTTCTGTTGGTTCAGAAGCCCTGAAGAAGGATTTTCTTGTTGTATGTTTACAGAAATCCTGGGAGAGGGCTTTGCTAATGTGTTCAGGGGTTCTAGGACTGTTCTACAGACAGAGGATAAATTCATGAAGGGACTGGCAATGTATCTTGTGGCTTTGCTAAGCCTTGTCTCCCCAGGAACTAAGATTGCTGAGAACTTGCCTCGTGTCAAGATGAAGAAAAGACCTCCATTTGGGTATTAAGTGCTGTGTTTAAACTTGATGTAACTCTGGGGTAGATTCAGTTGTGATCCAGGGGTGGGGAACTTTTGACCTTATGTTTGGAAACTAATCTCCATTTGAGAAAAGGGGCTTTGTGGTGGACTTAATTAAGGTATAGCCTAGGGGTGGAGAAGTATTTAGAACAGAGACTTTGTAATTGATTGAATGATTGGAAGATCTTGGGGTGGGGTAGTACTTGGAGATTATTTAATCACACTTAGTAAATGCTGTATTTGGAATGATGTCATGTTTTGATCTTCTCTGTTCTTGGTTTGTCACTAAATAAAATAGAGAGCACCTATGCTGGTATTTTGAACCTGGGAAGTTGCCTTCTTTTGGCATTACATTACATCCGGGGTGACTGGCAGTTAGAATGAGGACCTGACTTAGAAATACTGTTTCCTTAGGTGGTAGCTGAGAAGGTGGATGTAGGAGGGCAACAGTATGGGGCAAAGTCCACCCACTTCCTAATTATTCTATTTCTTGTTTATGGTGTCTTTTTCCCATCCATAAATACAGAGAGGAAGAATGGAATGGACTGAAAGTTGTACTTGGAAAAAGGGGAGATGTAGCTATGAGTCCTACTTCTCACACTGCTGGATATATAACCCCAACAAATTCATAGAACCTCTCTGAGCCCCAGACTTTTCTACCAAGGTACAGATGCATTTTGCTTTGATTGGAATAATGATGATGATGATACCTCTTACTATAGGGCACTTAAAGTTACAAAGTGCTTTAACCCATCTGGACATCCAGTGTGGTACCACATAAACTAGAATTTTAATCCAGAGGATTAAGTGTAATGAAGACAGTAACAGAGCCCTAGGTGAGCCATTAATTAGCAGCTTGACCTAAATTGACCATTAATTAGCAGCTTGACACAAAAAGTCATTTTGTGTTTTGATTTCTCATGAACAAAGAAATGTCAATGTAAATGAGGGGGTTGAATTAGCTGACTTCTGAGGTCCTTTCCAGCTCTAATATTCTCTGATCCTAATATAGTGATAATGAAATGAAACTTAGTATATTTTTTATGGAAGCCAGTGGCGTCAAACTTGAATAAAAACTGGGACCACTAACCATAATTATTCCTGCAGTTCGTAAATTGATTTAGAAAACCACAAATTAACATTATGAATGCTCTGTTGTATTTTACATAGTTTGTTAAATATTTCTCAGTTATTTTTTTCTTTTTTCTTTTTAAGCAATCGGGGTTAAGTAACTTGCTCAAGGTTACAGGGCCAGTTATTTCTGGGTGTGGTGCTAAGTGTCTGAGCCCGGGATTCGATCTCCAGGTCATCCCGACACTGGAGCCGGTGCTCTTACTTGCTGTGCTACCTGGCTGCCCCTCTCAGTTATTTTTTAATCTGGTTTGGAATCCCTCAGGAACATTATACTTCATAGTCTGACTACTGGACACCTCTTGGGTAAGCTGGTTGAGTATAGGAGCTTTGACTTTCCTTTCACACTAAAGTCCCTGATACCTACTATGTTCTTTTTTAAAGGTGCTCCATAAGCATTTATTTGACTTATGGTTTTTAATGGGAATTCCACAAATTGGGCTGAATCATTGTCTTCTGCTTAAACCAGTTGAGTTTTTCTCTCCACCTATGTTTCCATCTGTTACCCTGGTAATTTCATCAGCTTTGCTTCTACTACAAATTCTCCTAGCATACTAGGTACATAGTCAATGTTCAGTCATTGCTTTGGGATTGGTGGTTGGTAGATCATTTTTTTATCTGATAAAAAGTTATCTTCTTTCTCTTGCACATCACTGTCATAACCAGGTGTACCTGGCAGAAGAATGTTTTTGTCTAACTTGTGCACAGAGGGAATGTGGTAATGGAAACCTGGCTTCACAATCTAGAGAAGGGAGGTGTCCACCAGAAATCACATGACCGAGTTTTCTTCTGGGCTAGATTCTCATAGTTTTGTTTCCATTGTCCTATTTAAATGGTTACTAATAATTATGAGCAACAGCTGCAGGAGACAAAGAAAGAATATATCTACTTTTCATCACTCAAGGCTTTGCTTGAACCTTCCAGGTTTGAAAGAAATGTTTCCTATTATGTTTACTTAGTCCACTTGCATTAAAGCAGTCTTAAAATCTTCCCAGTATTCTCCTTCATTCTTTCCTCTTATCTCAGCATTCTGGAAAATCAGATTCTCCACTTCTATCTGGAACTACCTTTGAAGGAAGTGTCTACTCTATGTGGGGAAGGGTTGCTGCTCACTTTTTTATTTTCTTGATTCTTAAGTGAAAAAGCCATCTGTAAAAGAAAGTATTTATGGCCCATGTGCTCCTATAATTTATTCATATTACTTTAGGTACAAAAAGATGGTTTGACTAAAACCAGCTGACCTCTAAATCTTGGGTGTTTTCTTGGACCAGATTCCTGCAGGAAATAGGGAATATAATGCATGCGATTCTGAAGATGGAATTTATTTACAGGATTCTTTTTTATTGATAACAATTTTGAGACTTTAGAGTAGTCCAGGATACTAGGTGGTCAGTGTACAAAGCCATTTGGCTGATAATACAACCTCAATTCTAAAAGGTCTTAAATGTAGACTGCCAGAAATAATAAAACCTATCTGGATCTTCAGGAGACAATAGGAGATGTTGGCAGGAAGGGATGGAAGAAATCTCAAAGGAATGTTTTGAGATAAGGCTTATCTCATTAGTATTAGTTTGTGTGTATAGTAAGCTGTCCCTGAAAAAACTAGATGTGTTGATTCATTTTGGAAAGTAATCATTTCAAGTTTTTCATTTTGGTATTTAACTCATTAATACCTTTAGGTATATAATTGGTTTAACTTTATATTTTTCTTTAACTATTCATAAAAAATAAAATAGCTCGAGATTGCTGCTATTTCATGATTTAAATGGATTTATATTTTGTAAAATAGCCAGCTAAACCCAGTCTTTTTCCTTTTTCTTGTGTAGTATGCAACCTAACTAAATCTCACTCAATACAAACCAAGCCAAACCAAATCAAATCAAGCCAAACTAAGCCAAGCCAACAAACATGTCTAAATGCTTACTATGTGCCAGGAACTGGGGAAAGGAAGACAAAACAAAACAAAACAATTCCTGCTATCAAGGAGCTTGCATTCTCCTGGGGAGTAGATGCGATATGTCAATGGATAAATAGCATGAAAATGGTCTCCCTAGATAGAAATACAGCACAATTGGAAACTATTCACTTGGCAACACAATAGTTCTGAGATAATTAGAAAGTTGAAATATCAATGGATTCCTAAGCACATTCTGCTGAGAATCAGGACAACTAGGTTCTAGCCTAGTTTAATCTAGTCTAGATTTGTGCCTAACTGTGACGTGGTCTTGGAAAAATCACTTTCCCCTCTTTAGGGCTTATTTTGGTCACCTTTATAATGAAAGGATCAGTTATTGAGGTCCTTTTCAGCTCTCATATTGATGAACTATGCAGTTCTTTATGGGATGAAGTCTGAAAACTCAAGGATCATGGTATTTAGATGAGAAAGGAACCTCAGAGATTACTTAACCCAACATTTTCATTTTGAAATTGAGAAAACTGAGATGAGGCACAGAGAATTGTGTGACTGTCCCACAATAGTATAAATTATAAGTTGCTAGGATTCTGACTCTGGTTCACTGTCTCCAAACCCAGGGTTAAAAAGAATGTCTACATCAATTTTGGTTGAATATGGAAAAATAATTAGAGTGATCCAAAGAAGAATTAGGCTTTTTCTTTTTGGTCCCAGAGGGCAGAATTAGGGTCAATGAGTAGAAGGTGAAAGAGGCAAATTGTGGTTGGATGAGAAATAGTACTTCCAAACAATTAAAGCTAGTTAAAGATGGTCTGGTCAGCCTTTGGTACTACTGGTTTTCCCATCATTGGGGGTCTTTAGACAAAGGCAGGATAACAACTGCCACTAGGGATGTTACAGAAAGGATGCTTGGTTAGGTATGGGATTGGACTAGTGAGCCCACCAAATCTGAGATCCTGTAATCCTTTATCTTCTATCTACCCCCAATCTAGAAGAATTGCACATCTCCGTTATTTTTCTTTTCAAAATAAATTCACAGTGTCACACAATTCGTTTAGTAAAAACATAAAACAAATTGCCCTAATATAAAAGAAAATATTCCACCTTTTACAGTTCCTGGGTTTACATGTTGACTTTTCCTAAGCATGTCATATGAGTAAACCAAAATATATATGTCATCCTTTAAATGATATAATATTTTGGGTTGGATAAATGAATAAAATCTCACACTGTTTCTCTGTGGAACAAGAGTATCTACTCCTGAAAGCCAAATGTTTCCTTAATTTCTAATTTTTCAGTTTTATTCTTCCCGAATTGGAACTAGTCACTTTATCTTTATCTGTTATTTGTGTACTGCCTTGGGATATTTCTTATATTATTGCATTAAATTGTTATTTATTTCTTGTAGTGATTTCATTGGTATAGGGAACTCCCAAGTGAGGAAATTCCCTCTACTAATGTGAGTTGGCACTCCTTTCTTTATAACTTACAGTTTTAGAGAATTTCTTAGAACACTGAGAAGTCAAGTGACTTGCCTGGGGTCATAAAGACAACATAATACCCAAGGTCATACAGCTAGTCTATTAACTAGCATTTATAGAATGCTTAGGTGTCTGAGGTCAGATTTGAACTTAGTTCTTCCTGACGTTAGGTCTATCACTCCTTCCTGTGCTGTCCTACTGCCTGGTTGACTCAGATGTAAAACTTGAATGTAGTTCTTCATGGCTACAAAGCCTGATCTGTCTACTATTGTGTATTCACGCTCATTCATGTCTGACCCCATCATGACCCCATTTGGAGTTTTCTGAGCAAACATACTTGAGTGGTTTGCCACTTTCTTCTCCAGGTGATTTTACAGATAAGGAAACTGAGGCAAGCAGAGTTAAGTGACCTGCCCAGGGTCACACAGCTACTGAGCATCTGAGGCTGGACTTGAACTCATGCAGATGAGTCTTCCTGACTCCAGGCCTGGTGCCCTATGCGCTATGGTACCACCTCGCTGCCAAATCTGAGTTGACCTCTCCTAAATTCTACCTCTGCCTACTTTAGTTCTTTTGATAGGTTGGGCTCCTTCATGAATAGATTCACAATGGAATTATGAACAATGTGTGTGTAATGAAGTAGTTTTGTTGATTATCCCCCAAACCTCCGTAATTGAGTCATGTGAGTCAATTCTTCATTGAAGAAAAAGGTGGTACAGCTACTGCCATTTTCAAATTTAGCTAATGTGACATTCTGACCTACGCAACACATTCCCATCTCCCTTGGTCAATTTTTTTTAGGTTACACAAGGTTCTCTGAAAATATGTAACAACTCTCAGAAATATTTCCTTTAGATTTTTTTTTCTCTAAGCATTGTAAAAAGACCCACTAATGAAGTGATACTTCTTATGGACATGACATATTTCTTTTCTCTGGCATTTAAAAATGAGAAATGGTTGTCTACTTACCAACTCAACATGGTTCTCTGTGAGGGCATAACTTTTGGAGTAAGGGTACAGCAACATCTGGGAATAGGAATGAACTGTCACGTAGGCCTTGATAGAATCAAGGTTTTGGGTGATGAAGTTCACCAGGGCTTTGGTTTCTTTTTCAGACTCAACAGTAGGTCCACAGTATGTTTCTGAGCAGGGGCTGGTAGAGGCCCCAATTTCTGTAAGAGAATGCATTATGATTAATGGCTAATAGCTCATGACTGAGATACCCAGTGGAGTATATTATTTCTTCAAGCTAGAAAGTCAAAGACTAGAGTTAAAAGGGAATATTAAAAATTATCCTCAGGGGTGGCCAGGTAGCACAGCGAGTAAGAGCACCAGCTCCAGTGTCAGGATGACCTGGAGATCGAATCCCGGGCTCAGATACACAGCACCACACCCAGAAATAACTGGCCGTGTAACCTTGAGCAAGTTACTTAACCCTGATTGCTTAAAAAAAAAATTATCCTCGAGCAAGGAGAATATGGTAGCCTTGGAGTCAAGAAGGCCTGGATCCAAGCCTTGTCTTTGGTTCAAATGGGATGATCACTTAATCACTCAGTGCACAGGTAATTCCCTAACACTATAAAGTTCAGAATGGGTGTCAATCTGCCATGGCACAGGGAGTTTTCCCACCAACGAACTCATAGATTTTGATTCTTCTCCCCCAAACGAAAACAATGTGTAAAGCAGTGGTGTCATTCAAATAGTAAACTGTATATAAGGGTTCTTGTGAGTCTCCTATTGACTTAGAAAAAAACATGTTAACATTAACTATGTTCTATTTCATTTTAATTTACTTTATTAAATGTTTCTCAATTGCATTTTAATCTTGTTCAGCAGCACTAAGGAATATCATGGGCTACATGTGGTACATAGGCTTTGTGTTTGCTATCCCTGGTGTAAGGGATGTATAAAAGCCTATAAAGGACCTCTCACCATGAAATTGGGGGAGGATTGGTGTGATTTTCCTCTTAATATGAAAATGCCTAAAATCACAATCTTAACTCTTTTCCCCTCCCTCTCAGAATACGTAAGGCATGCATAAATCCTATAGAGTTTTTACTATGAGATATGGGGTGGCGTATTTTCCAGTTAATATGAAAATGCATAGACCATTAGATTCAATTCTCTTTTCTCCACAACACTATTCACTACAGAAGTAATATCTGTTAATCAAAATTTTGGTAATAAGATTCTCTAAACTTTTCGGTAATAAGACTCTTTAAACTTAATTAGACTGGTCCTTGGATGACAAAAAATCCCCAGTTTATCGCCTTAACCATACAATATTTCACAGATTTTTGGGTTGATGTCCCCATATTAAATCTATGTGGGTTCGGGTGGACTGTGTAGGGTAATATACCAGTGAACAATAGCAGCAACCTGACACCTCTATGTCTGCTATTTGACTCATTACGTTATTAATTCTTATCATATCCAAATGCAATTGAGTGTTTTCTGCTTTTTCCTTATAAATTACTAAAATTACACCAATTAGCTCTGAGCCCCCACTTAGTTTGTTAAGTATTTTTTTTATTAAGTAAATCAGAAAGAATCTCTTTTCCCATAGGCTTTTGCTTATCTCTCACTCTTTCATGACATTTAAAACACACTATAATGACAGTGAAACTTCCAGTTGCTTCATAGTCTTCATAGATGACAGTTAAACTGTAACTCTGCAAAATTCATTTCCTTTTAAAGATAGAGTAACATTATTCATAGTCCCTGTGGGAGAGGCAATTAAAGCTGGTGTTATACGTACTTGAAACCTTTTGACTTTGGTAGGGTAGAGTTAGAATAGAGCCTTTGAAAAGCCAGGGTAACCTCTACACTGTGGCAAATTAGCAAAGTAGGACTTGGAAGAGGGATAATATAAGAAAATTTATATACATGAAACAAATTAATGACTGTTAAGATCCTGCTAACATCACTCTATTATCTTTTTTTTTTGCAGAAGTACAGACAATTAGTTTTCTTCAGTATTCCACCAAAATTAAAAAGCTGAAGATTAAGTATTTATAATCTCCTGTAATAGTATGTAAAGTTTATTTTTCTTTAGTGATAACTTATGGCTTTTGAATGCTATACTTTTGATTAGAAAACTATAATATCATCACAAAGATATTTACCACACCATCCAGCATTAAAATTTCTGTTGGGGTCAGTACCAACACAACTGGTGCCTGACCGGGTGGACCGGGTCTTCCTCCACAATCGTTCCTGAAAGGACACAGTAATGTCATTAAAAAAAACAACAACAGCAACTCTTACTTTCAGTTTCATTAATGAATCTCTAGGCAAGAAGTGAGCATGTTTACCGTGGTCCATGTGTAGACATAGCCATCAATGTTGAAAACAGGTAGAACATAAAAGTCCAATTTATCAAGAATATTAGTGAACCGGTTCTCAGTTCCATAGGTACGAACGGCCTGAAGAACAATTGCAGTGTATCACTTGGGTGGAAATCATTGTGCATAAAACAGATACAATATATTTTAAAATGAATAGAATATCTTTGCCTTTGGTTAACCCAAAGGCATTACAGCACTGACATTTAAGAGATTAAAAAATTATCTAATCATCACTAAAAACGACAATTTCTATGTCACCTGGGCTTCAAAGTTATTCCTGCTTATCTCGCAGAAACTTCATAATTTTCTATTTTATTCTTTTTTTCCCTTACAGGAAAGGATTACATTTGTACTACTGGGTCCTAGAGGACAGAATTGGGAGCAGTGGTTGAAGTAGAAGAGAAATAGATTTTGACTTGACCTAAAGGAAAACTTCCAAATAATTTAAGCTCTCTCAAAGTGGAATTTGGCAGGCTTGGGAGGTGGAGGATTTCTTTAATTAGAAGTCTTTAGTGATGGATGACAACTTGGGTTTGTTGTAGAGAGGATTCCTCTTTAGCTATGGGCTGGACATCTTGATGCCTGATGCCCCTTCCATTCTGAAGTTTTGTGTTTCTATTTTAAAGGTGAATCAAAATCTGTTAAGATATGGGATTTTTTTAAAAAGGTATGTAGTCACCCTCACTATGTAATTCATTTTTTACCAATGCCAGAATAAGGTATATTTTCCCTTGTCAACATGATCAAAGAAAATATTGATTAAGTAATGAATGCCTTATTGAGGGGTGCTAGCTATTCTTTATTATATATCCCATAGCCTCATGTGGCTTGTATGGAAAATGGAGTTCATATTCCTATAGACCACACCTGCAGAATGGATATATAGATATGCAGTAGGAATGGCTATTCCCCAACACCTCAACATAAGTTCTAACTGGTTGGCAGTGAAGAGAGTAATATCATGACATCATGGAAAGAATACTAAATCTAGAGTCAGATGACCTGAGTCTGAATCTCATCTCAATCGGTCAATCTGCATTAAGTGTTTACCATGTGGCAGGTACTGTGCGACATTCTGAGATTAAAAAGAACAGCTAGAGAGAATCACTGCCCTGAAGAAGCTTACACTCTAACGGAGGGAGGTAGAATACACAAATCAGTAATATACAAGTAGATACAAGATTAGAAGGAAATGAACTAATATGCAGAAGGAACAAGAAAGGTGTCCTACAGCAGGTGGCATTTGCACTGAACCTTGAGGGAAGTTAGGGATTCTAAGAGGCAAAAGCAAAAAGGGAGAGGTTTCCAGGCATGGAGATAGTCATTCCAAAGGTAGAATATTTGGGAAACAGGAAGTAGACTTGCTAGTGGAAGGGAGTAACGTGTGAGACATTTGGAAAGCTCAGTTGTGAGAAGATTTAAATGCCAAACAAAGGAATTTATTTTTTATCAAAGAGGGAAAAAGAAACCACTGGGGTTTACTAAGTAAGGGAGTAAGGAGTGGGGAATTAGGCAGCAGTCCTGCACTTTAGGAAAAAATCACTTTGGCATCTGTTTATAGAATGTTTTGGAGTAGGGAGAATCTTAAGATAAGGAGAAGAATTATGAGTCTATTATGATAATTCAGAGGAGTGTTTGAATATTAGGAAATCAGGATAATAGCAATGTGAGAGGTTAACATGGGGCATATCTGAGAGATGTATGGAGAAAGAAATTCCAAGATTTGGTCACTATTAAGTAGAGGGAAAGAGAGAGGACTCAAGTGTATCCTTGAAGTTATGAAACTGCATGTCAGGATGGTGGTGCCCTTGGTAGGAACACAGAAGCTTAGAAGATGAACTGGTTTAAGGGGAAAGTAAGTTCTATTTTGGACATGTTGAATTTGAGATAACTACAGGACATATAATTCTGATTAGTTGTGGTGTGGGACTGGAACTCAAGGAAAGACAAGGGATGAAGACAAAGATAGATTTGAGAGTTATCTGTGTTCCATGGGAGCTGATGAGATCCAACTCACAAGTCATCTAACCCATCACAATGATGAACTAACCAAGTGAGTGAGTATAGATAAAAAATGACTAAAGACAGTCTTTGGGAGCACTCAATTAGTGGGTGGAGTGATGAAGGTCCACCTAAGGAGACTGAAAAGGCATGATAAGACCATTAAGAGAATTGAGAGAGCAGTATCATGAAAACCAAGAAGAGAGAGGAGCTGTGTGACCTTGAACAAGCATTTTTCAGAGCTTTGGTTTCCTCATCTATAAAATGAAAAGATTGGACCAGAAGACCTCTAAGAAACCTTCCAAATCTAGATCTATGATTCAAGGATCCTAAGAGAATTCACGAATGGTGTGGTGGAGATTTTCTTAACTCCAAACACCATCAGTGAAGACCTCTTTGTTCACTCTTTCTTCTACTATTAAAAAGTAACCATATGCCTTGGATCATAAGTTCTTAGTGGTTCTACCAGACTGGAAAGGCTTTGAGTGCAGTTCCTGTAGTAGACTGTACATTTGTTGTCAAAGGACCAGCTTAATTAAGATCAGAGGGGCTCATTCCTATGTTGGCTATATAGAGAGTGATGGATTTTTAGCCACAGCAACTCTTAAAAGCCCACTGAAGCTATAGACAGGTCCTAATATGCTTTAGATAAAAGAGTACCCACCTCCACAAAATCATAATACCTAGAAGTACTGAGCTGATAAAGTATTAAGAACAATAATAGAATTCCTTATATTTGTATATGTTTGTAGATTTCAGAATGGTTTTGCATATACTATTTCATTATTAAGGCTGACAATTAGAATCATTTGAACATTATTATGAAAACCCGTGTTAACTATTCTCCAGGGACTGTTCACTTCTTACAACTCTCCTGTTTATTTGTTCATCTATCAGAGTTTGGGGAAGGAAGTCAGAATAAAGAGAGTAGAAATCAGCACTGTTCGTTATTTGCTGTAAGACCTTATCTTGTGAAGATCTGATGGGGGCAGGTTTAAATTACTAACATGAGATGTTGGTATCATTAAAATGATAATTCTTTCTCATTACTGAGACATAATCACAAATTGAACTGACCTTATAAAGAAATTTTAAAAAATAGCATTTCCTTTTTCCCCCAAATCAATAGGTAACTCTGCTGACTGACCTCTTTCACAAACCACTGGCAAAACGCAGGGGAAATCCATTCTCTAGCATGGAAACCACAGTCCATAAAGATGGCAGGCTTGTTTGATCCTGCTTTTCCAACCTATTGCAAAGAGAAGAAGGAAACAATAACTCATCTGCCATACAGTGGCAAGCATTCCATCACCAGACTGAGCCTGAGAACTCAACAGGTGAAACTTGACAGCAGCAAGAGATATATTCCATGATTAAATTAAAACACGATACGAGCACAGAATGTTTTTGCCTCTAGACAATCACAATGCTGGAACTGAAGGAGTTTATTATTTTTATTAAGGTTGACAAGCTCATATTTTCAGAGGACACTTGATTACCTTTGCTTTATTCACCTGATGGCTTTTTTCAGATATTATTAAATGATGTGATTGAGATAACTGTAAAAATAATTGTGATTGCTGTGACCTTTGCCATAAAGGCTTTTTTTTACCCCTTATGCCCCTTGATCCTAGTAAATTTATTTGTTTGTTAGATTTAAATGATAAAAATGGCATTTGAAGAAGACACAAACAAATCGTTGGTACATTTTGTAATGTCGTCTGATAGACTGAAGTTTATGGATCTCTTTAGCAAATGGGATTTGCAAACAACAGCTGGGAGAGAACAATTTCATCAAGGTAGATGATCATTTACATTGCTTACAGGAATGTGGTTAAATTTATAGGTCAGAATTTCCCCTGTTTTATTGCATTTTTCCTTTTGAGTAAATCAAAATAATGATTTAAAAAAATTCACAAATGGTAAAAGTAGCCAAGGAATCTGTTTGATTCCCCAGGGGGTAGTAAAGAAGGATGGTGTAGAAGGTGGGAACAGGAAGAGTTATGACATAATTCTTGGGATAAGTGAGGCAATGAACCAGATGTCAATAGATTAGAATTCAATGCTTTCCAACACTTCAGGAAGCCTGGGTCATTGTTAAAAATTATTACCTTGAGAAGGTACATAGAACGCCCTTCAAATGTGGTTCCAATCACACTTCGAGAGACAAGTTCTGGATTCTCTGCAGCAATTTCTTCAGTCCAAGCCTCGATCTGAAAAGCAGGACAATGGGGGACAATGATATGGTTGATCCACTTCCAGAATAATTCACGAATTTGACATGAGCAGTTGTTACAACTCCTACCTTTTCCCAGGTGTTGTACTTTACATAACTGTGTCCAGTGGCACGAACTTGGCTATCAAACTGATTTGTAACCAATTTGCTCAGGTCAGAAATTAAAGCCCTGCAACAAAGAAGAGTGGAACCCAACATGAAAATGGGCATATTCATTCCCATTGTTGAGCATTGACTCACCATGAAGTTAAAGGTCATTGTCACACCTTTATAAGACTGTACTAGGTCCATATCCTTGGGCCACTGTTGTCCTGCCATTTATTGCTCTGGCCACAAAGAAAGTACACGGTATGGGCTCTCCTTAGACTTAGACCTCATAGACCTGGATCTCCTAAGCCTAAGTATTTAGGGATTTTTTTCTTTAGGGTGGACTTTTAATTCTTTTTCAACTGAGTTTGCTGCTATAACCTATGCCTCATGGACTAGTTATCATAGTTGACCCAGAAACATGCCAATCAAATGTGCATTTATGTTCTGAGTCTGATGGCTTAAAGATAAAAAAAATGGACATTTTGCTAGTCTGTGTTCATCTTTTAAAAAAATTCTAGCTTTGTAAATTTTTAAATATATGAAATCTAAAATTTCTATTTCATAGCTTATTTTTAAAGGGATATGACAAACAACACAGTAGTTTCAAAGTTGCTCAGCTCAGTTTTGTCTCTTGAAATTTCTCTGTTCTCTTCTGTCTGTTGAAAAATTTCATTGAGGCTCTTTACTTTTCTTTTTCCTTCCTTTATTGGAGTTAATGTCACTAATTTCTCTCCTTGCCCCAGTTATTTTACCTATGCACAAAAAACCCTTCTTTATTAAAAAAAGCATAATTAAGCAAAGAAAAAATCCATACGTTGGCCATACCAGACCTGTGATTCCTTAATTTTAAAAGGAGTTACCATGCAAGGACACTCCTCTATTAGTGTAGTTGGGCTGCTGTTTTGCCCATATCTAGTTACTTTAAGACAGAGAGATTAAGTGACTTGTCTGGGTCATACAGGCAGCATAAATCAGAGATGGCAGATGAACCTGATCCCTCCTGCCTCTGAGGCACAGCCTAGCCCCTTAGTCTTCCTACAGTTAACTCTCCTCTTTGTACTCTGTAATCTGCCAACTTTGACCTATTTAGTGTCCCTAATCCAAGATAGTCCATCTCCAGATCTCATGCCTTTGCAATGGCCTGGTTTCGTGGCTGGAAGGTTCTCCCTCTTCTCTTCTGCCTCCTGGCTTCCTTCAATACTGACCTTCTGTGGGAGGCTTTTCTCCATTACCCTCTCCCTTCCCCTTAAGTGCTTTTTCTCTGAGTTTCTCTCCCATTTACACTGTATTTATCTTATACATTCATGGTTATTCTCATGTTATCTGTACCATTAGAATCTTAGCTCCTTGAGGGAAAAAACTATATTTTTTGCCTTAATTAGTATTCCAAGAACATAGCCCAGTGTGTGGCTGATAGTACCGGTAAGCATATAATTATTGACTGATGAATGAATTGTTGTATAGTAGGTGCTCAATAAATGTGCATTCTCTCCCTCCCCCCTTTCCATTCATTTGCTTGTTTTCCTCTTCTCTCTCTCTCTCTCTTTTATTTATTTATTTATTTATTTTTGGTATCGCTAGTACTTATCACAATGCCTGGCACATTATGAATGTTTGCTGATTGATTTTTTGATAATAATAGCAGAGGTCTCAGGATCATGGGATTTAGAATGAAAAGGGACAATAGACACAACTGCTTCCCTGTAGACTCACTGTATGCTAAACAATCATTCAAGTGAGTTTTCCAATTCTCAGGCACCAGACTGGAGGAATAACTTTGTTCCCTCTGGTTACTTGTGTGGGAAGATATTTAACAAAAGGATAGGTCCATGTGAGGGCTTTGTCCTTGATCAACACAATGTGCAGACTACAGAGAGACACCAGTTTGAGGGGCCTGACCAGGACACATCTCTAACCCTGGAAATGGTTTCATCTGACATGGCAGAGAATTGTGGTAGCACATCAAAGACCAGGATCTGGCCTGAATGTCCCAAGGACGTGTTGATGAAGTATGTCAGGGACATCCTCTGAACCTCAAGGCTCCCACTTTCCATCTGTGAACTTTTTGTTCTGAAGGTTGGAAAACAGCTAATAGTAGAATGCTCAGAGAAGTAGCTGTGCTAAGCATGTTAGTACTATAAATAATGCCCCATTTCAAGTAGCATATAAATGAGGATGGTCGGACATTAAGTGGGAGCAGAGGGAGAGCTAGCAGCAGGGAAAGAATAAAGGGTAGAGAATAAGGAAATGGAGAGTCTTTATTCTGTTCTCTTATTCACTACCTTTGTGACCTTGGGCAACTTAATGATTTCTCTAGGCCTCAGTTTCCTCCCCTGTAAAAAGTAATGAGATTTAAGGGCCCATCTAGCTTTACCGTTCCACAATTCTGTTCAGATATATAGTCTCCCCAGTGACTTGAATAAATAGATCCCTGGTGGCAAAAGAATTGATCCGAGTCAAGGCAGCTGTTAGCTTTAGGAATTTTGGAAAGTTGGGGAAATGACTAAAGAGTAGGAAAAAGTCTGGTCCATGTGATAGAATGTATTGGAAACTATGGCCATCCATGTTTAGTTTTGATTACAGAAAAATAATTCTATAAAAAGAGTCACTTCAAAATTAATATGCAAACCATATACACGGATGCATATATGAAAGTTGGAGAGAGATAAGAGAAAGGCAGAGAGAGAAAAGAGAGAGAAGATAGAGAGAGACAGAGAGAAAGAGAGAATCAGAGAGAGACAGAGGACAGAGAGAGAGAAAGAGAGAAGTGTGGGGAATGAAAGAGAAGGGGGAGAGAGAGGGAGAAGAGGAGAAAGAAGAAAAGGAAGAGGAAGAACCAGAGGGAGGAGAGGGAGAAGGAGAATTAGAAAAAGAAGGAGAGGGAAAAAAGAGGGTAGAGGTTTGGGTATCAGCCATCATGTTTTTATAAAGAGCAAGCTGTGCCCAAATTTGCAAACTCCTTTATTCTAGTGACATGCCTGATAGGTTAAAAGGAACAGATAGATGAATTCTGTGTGCAAGTGGCAGTAGGCCATAGTGGTTAGTGTGATGGGTTTGGCATCAATCCCACCTTTGACATTTACTATTTTGTCACTTTATGATCTTGGATAAGTCACTTCTGAGCCTCAGTTTTCTTCTCTGTAGAACAGTATGACTGTAGGTCATACCCAGAGAAGGATAATAACACCATTTTCACTAAAAGAAAAAAAAAATGGCCTTGGGGAGGTTTCCTATCTGCCCCATTTTGTCATCCAGTTTTTTCACGGCAGAAAACTTATGGAGGTCAAAATAATGACCATTTTTTTCTAGATGATGAAACAGAGGGTATGCTAATCAAGTTTACAATGCTGCCCAGCGGTAAGAGACTCACTAACTCTTTGTAAATGGTCATCGGGGGGCAGCTAGGTGTCTCAGTGAATAGAGCACTGGCCTTGGAGTCAGAAGGACCTGAGTTCAAATCCAGACTCAGACACTTGACACTTACTAGCTGTGTGACCCTAACTATCTTGCCTTGCCCCCCTACAAAAGAAAAGAAATGGTATTGGAATGTGTTTTAAATGTAAAACCCACTTTTGCTTCCCCCTAGTTGGGAATAACGTCCCTTGCCTTGCAGAGCATATTCTTCTAGGCCTTTCCTAGGGCACCTCAGCTTCATTCTTTGGTATTGCAGTGTCTTGCACCATTTCTCCCTGTTAGACTGTAAGCACTTGGAGGGCATCTGAATGCCCTATGTCCCTCAGCATGTAGCACAATGTCCTCTTTGCAGTAGGTATGGAACCAACATTGCCCGAGGGCCGAGAAGTGACCTCAGAAGAGCTTTCTTAGCTTAATGATTATTTAATATTATTAGATTTTCTGTAGAACATTGGTTCTGTTCTATTATAAAATATTGCAAAGTAATGAGCCTTTATCTTGGTAGATTAAAACAATATCTTTTAGAATAAGAACCTCATTCCAGTTCCTAAGCAAAGGGGTTTGTGCTTTGCTTTCTGTAGTGACCACCAAGCTGCTGGTTTTTGTTGTTTTCTTTTTTCAAGGCAAGCAAGTTAGAATACTGGGAAGCCTGATGAGCTGGGGAATGTAACCTTGAGGATGAAGGAGGGGAGGGACTCTTCCATTCCTTTTATCAGAATATGTCGTTTGGTTAAGTTCAAGGGACAGTTTGTATACAAGTAACCTTAGTATCCTACTAGCTCACATGCATACAGTGTTTTAAGCATGGGTTCTTAAGCTAGGTGTCCATGAACTTGTTTTAAAATACATTTTGATAACTGTATTTCGATGTAATTTGTATCCTATATAATTCTATGTATTGTATTTTCTGAATTCAATGACATTATCCTGAGAAAGTGTCCACAGGCTTCACTAGACTGCCCAAGTGGCCCAAGAAACACACAGAAAGATTAAGGATCATCTTTTAAAGGTTTTCAAATGCTACCCTATCCTCATTCGGGCCTCACAACTCTGAGAGGTAGATCCTGTTATTATTCCCATTTTACTGATGAAAAACTGAGTCTGACATGCAAGTCACACACCAAGTGAATTTTTTTTCTTCTGAATTCAAACCTAAGTCTTCCTACCTCTAAGTCCAGGACTCCATCCCCTATGTTGCCCCTCAGAACCTCAGAGTTCTAATACCTTCTTGCGTGAATAGAGATCATCATAGAAAGAGTTTGCTCCTCCCCTGGGATGATTGACTACCTAACAGGTAAGGAAGGCTCTTGTTCACGTCTGGGAGAAAAGAGAAAGGGTATTTCAGAGGAAAAAACAACCAACCAACTCTTTTCCTCCACTGCAAGGTGGCAATGAATTCTCCTGCCCTATGGAAAAACGTAGCATTTCAGAATAACTTGGCTTAGTGGAGCCTCAAACTCCCGCTTTCCTAATTTAGTCAACATACTTCCATACAACTAGCAATTCTTGAGTGCCTACTATGCGCCCAGAGCTACACTAGCCACTAGAGGCACAAAGACAAAAATGAATTAGCCTCAGCTCCCAAGAAGCTTCTATTGTATTATTATTATTTACATGCTAACATGGGAATATATTACATATTTGTTTATTATTATTTTAATTTACCGTCACCTAAGCAATTAAAAGAATGTAAAAATATGTTTTCAGAAAGAAAAGTAGCAATTGCGGTAGAGATTTAAGAACTGGACCCCAGATCTCAGGTTAATCTGGTGCTTTTAAAGGAAGGCAGATACGTCTACATCGGCAACATCAAACTCAGTCCCTCCAAGGTTGCCTTCCGTCAACTCTGCATATGTCTCCTGTATTGTTTTCTGCCCGTGGTCTCCTCCATTAGAAGCAAGGACAGGGCTTTGCCTTTCTTTTAATCTCCAACTCTTGGTACAATCCCTGATATAGAGTAAGCACTTAGTAAGTGCTTCTTGAACCATAACAAAGGAGGAAAGGTTGAATTTTCAGTTAGAGGTTTCCTTCCATTAAAAAAAAAAAAAAGATTACTTTGTGAGAAAATCTAAGTGTGTGTGTGCGTGTGTGTATGTGTGTGTGCATGTGGTGTGTATGTGTGTATGTGTATGTGCGTGGGTGTGTGGGTATGTGTGTATGTATGTGTGTATATGTGTGTATATGTGTGTATGTGTATGTGTGTGTGTGTGCATGTGTGTGTGGTTATGGTAGTGAGAATGTGGGACTGAGGGAGGGATGGGCAGATCTGGCTTTGAATTTTGCTTCATACTTAGTAATTGAACACAGGCAAGTCACTTAGGCGATCTAAACCTCAGTTTTCTCATCTGTAATAAGCTATCATTCATATAGTACTTTAAGGTTTGCAAAACACTTTACAAATACAATCTTCCTGAAGATAGGCTGTATAGTTATTACTATTTGAGAGAGAGAGAGAGAGAGAGAGAGAGAGAGAGAGAGAGAGAGAGAGTGATGTATCTAGAGTTACAAAGCTAGTAAATGTATGAGACCGAATTTGAATTTGGGTCTTCCTGACTCTAGGTCCAGCACTCTATCAACTGCACCACCTAACTGCCTCTGCAAAATGGAGTTGATTCTAGCACCTACTTCACAGGGTTATTGTGGGGCTCAAATAAAATATTGCTTATAAAAGCACTCTGTAAGCCTTACCATCTGGTCTAAAATGGTCAGTTATTATTATTTGCATGAGCTGGCTCCTGTACATAGGCTCACAAACATAAATCCTTGCAGACAAAAAAATCGTCGAGGTGCTAATTTAGTATTGTCATGTGGGGCTATCATGGAAAGCACAAGGGCTCCTTAGGATACTTGCAGACATGTTGTAGGCCTGCTTCTTGGGGATTTTCAAGAAACTTAATTATTATTTAATACTTAGAATGCCATATACTGAAAATCCACTAAGCACGAGCACATGGAAATTGAACTTAGCAAGGTCTTCCCCCTTGGGGATCTCATTGAGTTGGAGCAGAGATAACGCACTGACAACCTCCCATGAAAGGTTGCCACTAAAAGATGGTGATGTGCCCAGCTCATAAAGGGAGATTGATGTGAGAATACAGTTACTTGGTCCTTTTACTATTTGAGTAATAAAAATAGAACTAGGCCACGAGCCAAGCTGCTGAAATTATTCTGTGGTCATTAATTTTCTTCTGTTTTCCTTAAACAATTATAATAATTCACCAACAGGACTGTTAGGTTTTAAATGATGGCATCAAGGCCCAGAAGTTTCATGGTCCATAGCACAGATCAGGGGTTCTTGACCTTGACCAGAGGTTCAAGGGATCCAGGGAAAAACATTAGGGGGTCTGTGAACTTGGGTGGGAAAAAAAGATTACATCTTTACTTTCCTTAACCTCTAACTGAAATTTAGCATTTCCTTCAATTATTTAAAAGTCACAGTCTGAGAAAGGGCCCATGGCCTTCCTCAAATAGCCAGAGGGTGGCTGAGGCTAAGGTTAAGGTTAAGAACTCTCAATTCAGATGGTCAACATCAGATTATACAATATTTTCAACACAGTCATATTTTTTGGTTTAAAAAAAGACTGAATATATCTTGTTAAATATTTCCCTCACGCAGATGCAGAAATCTAAGCTGTGTGGGACATAACACTAGAGTTAAACTATTATAGTCTTAATTGTATCCCTTAAAATATGTGTTTGGAATAATTATTCTATAATTAAATATATCTGTAGAATGCTTTATAATATAGTTATAAATATCATTAAACAGATGTGATAAGGGGGGCAATTCTAATATTTCACACCGGCAGAAATATTATTAGGCTTAATTTCTTTTGGTCATGTCTAGGTAAGGGACACACTTTTAAGTTTAATCTGCCTTATTTTCTGTGCTTTCATAAGCCTAGACAATCAACAAAGCAATAAATTTAGTCATAACTTGTAGCACTGTTGATTTCCAAGGCATAAATTGCTCATAATGAGAATTTAACAGTTGATTCTTCTGAGCTGGTACAAGCTGCCTCCAGAGCACCCTTGTGTCCTTGGAAGCAACCCTTATGGAGATGGGACCCGACAAGCACTTCTGCAGGTGCTGTGTCCATTGCCCCCTTAATTGCCCCCACTACTAAAAGATCCAGAAAAGAAAGGTCTTGCCACGAATATCCTTGGCATTATTAAATAGTGGATTTGGTTTTAATTGTTGAAATGACCCTTGAGAAGATATGGTACCATCTGATTTGTTGTTGTACCCCAAGACTCAGTGATCTTTAGGGTATTTATAATTGAAATTTTCTTTGTGTGTTGCCTTCCCCCATTAGAATGTGAGTTCTGTGAGAGATGGGACTATCTTCAATTTTCTATTTGTATCCCAAATACTTAGCACAATGATTGGCATATAGTAAGTGCTTAATGAATACTTTTCAACTGACTAATTATTATAAGCAATAAGTATGAGAGAAGGGGTGGCCAGGTAGCACAGCGAGTAAGAGCACCGGCTCCAGTGTCAGGATGACGTGGGGATCGAATCCCGGGCTCAGACACTTAGCATCCACCCAGAAACACCTGGCCATGTAAACTCGAGCAAGTTACTTAACCCCAATTGCTTAGGAGCGGCCAGGTAGCTCAGCGAGTAAGAGCACTGGCTCCAGTGTAGGGATGATCTGGGGATCAAATCCAGGCTCAGATACTTAGCACCACACCCAGAAATAACTGGTCGTGTAACCTTGAGCAAGTTACTTAACCCTGATTGCTTTAAAAAAAATAAGTATGAGAGAAAATTAAATCTCTTTCTGATTTATGTCTGACCTTATACTTCCTCATTCAATAACCTTCCATGGATCCCTATTCCTTTATAATGAAGTACCAGTCCTTAAACTTTTTTTTTAAACTGTCTGGGCTATAGTTCCAACCTTCCTTTCCAGGCATATTTCACATTCCTTTATATTCAAGACAAATTGGATGACCAGCCCTTCTCAGGTCTTAACCTTTGTCACCTCCCTCCCTAGTCTCCATGTATTTGTGAATTCCTTAAGGACAAGAGGCTAGGTCATTTTCCAATTTGCATCTTCAGCGCCTTGAACAAAGTAGGTGAATTATAAAAGTTTGCAAAATTGAAATGGAATTCCTTTATAAGATAATAGTGTATGGTGAAGTTTTATCAAAACATTTTAAAGACAGGCATCAATAGTAACTTTGTTACAGGGAGATGGGGACCCTTGTCATAGTTTGAGGGCAGAAAAGAGTGCTTGTGGTGGTTTATAGACCAGAGTATGGATCAGGAGAATAGTAAACACTTTCTGTAGATCATACCACCTTGGAAGAAGTGAAAACTTTCAAAGCTCTAGAAATATCTCTGAAAATAGCTGCACAAAATCTCTGAAGCTTAGGGCAATGTGTCCTCCATCCTGTAAGCAGAGCCCCACTTTAACAAAGAGTTATAAGGCAAGAAATAGACTGGAAAATAAGAAAACAACAGAAAAAAATTCTGACCATAGAAAATTACTATGATGACAAGGAAGATCAAAACATACACACTCAGAAGATAATGACAAAATCAAAGCTCCAACATCCAAAGCCTCCAAGAAAAATATGAATTGTTCTCTGATCATGGAGGAACTCAAGAAGGATTTTGAAAATCAAGTAAGAGTGGTAGAAGAAAAATTGGGGAGAGAAATGCAAGAAAATCATGAAAAAAGAGTCAACAGTTTGGTAAAGCAGACACACAAAAAATACTGAAGAAAATAACACCTTAAAATAGACTAGGTCAAATGGTAGAAGAGGTATAAAAAGTCAATGAGGAGAAGAATTCCTTGAAAAGCAGAATTGGCAAAATGAAAAAAGGCACAAAAATTCGCTGAAGAAAAATCTACTTAAAAAGTGGAATTGACCAAATGGAAAAGGAGATCCAAAAGCTCACTGAAGAAAATAATTCCTTAAAAATTAGAATTGAGCAAATGGAAGCTAATGAATTTATGAGAAATCAAGAAACAATAAAATAAGCAAAAGAATGAAAAAAGAGAAGACAGTATTAAATCTCTCATTGGAAGAACAACTGACCTGGGAAATAGATCCAGATTATTTTAAAATTACTAGACTACCCAAAAGCTATGATAAAAAAAGAGCCTAGACATTATCTTTCAAGAAATTATCACAGAAAACTGCCTTGATATACTAGAACCAGAGGGTAATACAGTAATTGAAAGAATCCACTTATCACCTGCTGAAAAAAAATCCCAAAAGGAAAACTCCAAGAAATATTATAGTCAAATTCCAGAGTTTCCAGGTCATAGAGAGAATATTCCAAGCAGCCAGAAAGAAAACAATTTAAATATCAGGGAGCCACAATCAGGATCACACAAAAATTAGGAGCTTCTATATTAAAGGATCGGAGGACTTGAAATATGATATTTCAGGAGGCAAAGGAGCTAGGATTACAACCAATAATCCTCTACCCAGCAAAACTGAGTATAATCCTTCAGGGGGGAAATGGGCATTCAATGAAATAGAGGACTTTTAAATATTCTTGATGGAAAGATCAGAACTGAATAGGAAATTTAACTGTCAAATACAAGACTCCAGAGTAACATAAAAAGGTAAACAGGAAAAGAACATCATAAGGGACTTAATAAAGTTAAACTGTTTCTATTTCTACATGTGAAGATGATACTTGTAACTCATAAAAACTTTCTTATTATTAGGGAAGTTAGGAGTATATATAGACAGGGGCACAAATGTGAGTTGACTATGAAGGGATGGTATAGCTTTAAGAAATTAAAGGATGAGAAAGAGGAATACACTGGAAGAAAGGGAAAGGGAGGGGTAGAATGGGGGTAAATTATCTCAAATAAAAGAGGCAAGCAAAATCTTTGATAGTGAAGGGGAAGATGGGGGAGGTGGGGGGTATGAGTGAACCTTACTCTCATCAAAATTGGCTCAAAGAAGGAATAACATACACACTCAATTGGATATAGAAAGCTGCCTTACCCTATGGGAAAGCAGGAGGGGGAGGGGATAAGAGAAAGGGGGGAAGTGATAGAAAAGAGGACAGCTTGGGGGAGGGGGTGGTCAGAAGCAAAACACTTTTGAGGAGGGACAGGGTAAAAGGAGAGAGAATAGAATAAACAAGGGGGAAATAGGATGGAGGGAAATATGTTTAGCAATTGTTAACTGTGAAAAAAATTGAAATAAGTTTCTTTGATAGAGGTCTCATTTCTCAAATAAATAGAGAACTGACTCAAATTTATAAAAATAGGAACCATTGCCCAATTGCTAAACGATCAAGAGATATGAAAGTTTTCGGATCAAATCATCAAAGCTGTCTATAGCCATATGAGAAGGTGACCTAAATTGCTATTGATTGGAGAAATGCCATTTGAAATAATTCTGAGGTATTAGCTCATACCTATTAGATTGATTAATAGAAAAGAAAAGAATGACAAATGTTGGAGTAAACATGGGAAAAATGAGACATTAATGCACTGTTGGTGGAGTTGTGAACTGATTCAACCATTCTTTAGAGCAGCTTGGAACTATGTCCAAAGGGCTATAAAACTATGCATACCCTTTGACTTGGCAGTGCCACTACTGGACCTGTATCCCAAAAGAGATGAAAGGAAAAAAATGTCTATGTACAAAATATTTATAACAGCTCTTTTTCTGGAGATATTGAATAGGAAGTCGATGACCACCAATTAGGGATTGGCTGAACAAATTGTGATATGTGATTGTGATGGAGTACTATTGTGTTATAAGAAATGATGAGCAAGATACTTTCAGAAAAACCTGGAAACATTTACTTGAGCTGATGCAAAGTGAAATGTACAGTGTACAAAGTAACAGCAGTATTGATAAGATGATCGACTGTGATCGACAACTGCTTTCAAAAATACTGTGATCTAAAGACAGCTCTGAAGGACATGATGAAAAATGCTATCCATGCCCAGACAAGGGTCTGAGGGTGTCTGCATACAGAATGAAGCATACTTTTTTTTACTTGCTTTATTATTCTTGAGCACTTTTTTTTGGGGGGGGGTCTATGTTTTCTTTCACAACATGACTAATATGGAAATGTTTTGCATGACTACACATGTATAACCTATATTGAATTGCTTGTTTTATCAAGGAGGGGGGTTGGGGAGGGAGGGAGGGAGAGATTTTTTGAACTCAAACTTTTAAAAATAAACGTTAAAATTTGTTTTTACATGTAATTGGGGAAATAAAATACTGAATAATTGTTTTAAAAGAATAATCAAATAGAAATTGTCAACTGTGCAGTAAAATGACCAAGTACTGATCCTACAATAGAGAAGCTGGGTTCAGTTCCCATTTCTGTCATTGGTTAGTTGTGTGACCGTGGGCAAGTCAGCTCAAATTCCTGGACCTCAGTGTTCATTCGTGGAATGAGGAAGGGTGAGTGAGTAAGGTACCAGTAGCTGGGGAGGGTGAGCAGGGGCTTCCTAAAGAAGGTGGCTCTTAAATTCATAAAAGGGTGAATAAGGCAAAGGCCCTGCCCTTATGGAATTGACAGTTAAATACGGAGACTATGTCTGTGAACCCATTAAAAACATACATACAAAAGACTTTGAAATGTAATTAAAAATAAACTCACTCATAAGTTAGTCCATGCTTTTCCAGGAAATGTTCAACTTCGACAACTTGTTCAGCTTTAACACGGAAGTCAGTCTTGGTTTCTGGTCTGATTTGTGAGACTGAATCTGGTTTCCAGAAATCAACCTGAAAAAAGGGTCAAGATATAGAAAATGTTTTGAAGATGCCAAATACATGGTTAGAGCTATTCTAATCTGTGATGATCAGTTCTATGGTTGATAGTAAATGGTGTGCAAAGGCCACTAAAAAAGGTTAATGCAATTGAAATCCCATTTATAAGATGGGCAAGCTAGTAGACTTCTCATTTTCTGCATTCATTGGACCTAGTTGAATTTTGGGTACCTTAGGATTTTCTATCTGACTGGAAGCTGGAACCTTCCAGATGTCTTTTCTCCCTCATTCAAGTGTGATCTCTTTGAGAGAAGAGACTGTCTTACAAGTACATAGTGAATGCTTAATAAATGCTTCATCCATTCATTCATGCAGTCATTCATATTTTTCAAGGGACATTGAAAAATTGGAACATATATAAAAGACAGAGAACAGAAGGGTGGAGGAAGATTTTGGGAATCATATCATGAGGAATTACTTAAGGAACAGGTGATGCATCTTCAACTGTCTATTAAACTCATTATGTCCAAAATTGAGCTCATCCCCCCCCCCAAGTCCTCCCCTTCCAGATGGCACCACCATCTTTCCAGTCTCCTAGGCTGGCAAACCTAGACACCATCCTTGATCCCTCTCTACTGCTCACTTCCCAATCTGTTGCTGTTGATTTTACCTTTGACACATCTCTTGAATATGCCCCTTCTTTCCTTTGATACTGCCACCACCTTGGTGCAAGTCTTTATCTCTTCATGTCTGAACTATCATAATAGTCTGCTGATTGGGTCTTCCCACCACAAGTCTCTCCCCACTCCGGTGCATCCTCCATTTAGCTGCCAAAGTGATTTTTCCTAAAGCTCAGGTATGACCATGTCATCCCCATCCTTCCCATCTCTGCCCCTATTCAATAAACATAAGTGGCTCCATATTATCTCCAGGATCAAACACAAACACCTCTGGTATTCAAAGCAGCCTCCACAACCTACCTTTTGAAACAGTCTTCTTAAGCCTTATACCTCATCATGTACTCTCCCATCCAGTAACACCGGCCTCCTTGCCTGTTCCTTGAATAAGGCACTCTAGGCATTTTCACTGACTGTTCTCTTTGCCTTGGAATATGCTTCCTCCTCATCCCTTCCTTGGCTTCCTTGAAGTTCCAGCTACAATCAATTCCACCTTCTATAGGAAGCTTTTATGCTACATATGGCTTGTTTTTATATAGTTGTTAGCTAATCGTCTTCCCCATTAGATTGTGTCCTACTTGAGAGCAGGAATTGTCTGCCTTTTTTGGTATTCCTAGTATTTGTCACAGGGTCTGGTATATAATAGCTGCTAAATTTATCTAACTGACTGATGTTTAGTCTTCAGAAGAAAAGATTGAGGGAAGATGAGTATTAGATTTAGGGCTGGAAAATAGCTCAAAAACACTTTAATCTAGCCCCCTCATTTAACAGATAAAGAAATTGAGGCCCAGAGAAGTTAAATTACTTCCTCAGTATGAGACCTAGCTGCAAATATTTGGAAGAACTAAAACATGGAAGGAACAGTCAATTTCTTCTGTAGTTGGACAGGGCAGAGCTAGGACAAATGGATGGAAAGAAAAGGAAGCCAATTTCAGTTCCTTGTGAGGAAGGAGTCTCCTATAATTAGAGCTTTTCAAAAATAGATTTGATTCTATGGAATAGTGGGATCCTCATTTGTGGAATTATGCAAGCAGAGGCTGGTTGACCATTGTTCAGGAATCCTGGAGAGAAGATCCAAGATTCGGATGAGATGGGAGAATTAATGAGTTCTGGGGTCCCTTCCCAATCTAGGTTTCCATCATTTTAATGTTCCCATTACTTTGCTCTAACCCATATTGAGTCAGATTAATCAACTAATGGACGGATCAAAAAAACATTTCTGAGTTACTTACTACGTGCTTGGCATTGTGGTGGGCACCAGGGATACAAATACAAAGGACCCAGTTATTGGCCCAGAGGAGCTTGTATTTCACAGAATCTTAATTCTATAATGTAACAGAAGATGATGAATGTGTCCATGAGGAGACAAAGCCCTGGAATTGGTGGCAGGAAAATTTGAATTAAAATCCTGCTTCAGGTATTAGCTTTGTAACCCTGGGAAAGTCATTTAGCCTCAGTTTCCTGATCTGTAATATGGAGACGATAATAGAGACTACCTCACAAGAATAGTGTGGGAATTGAAGGAGATAATGGATAGTAAATGTAAAGTCATTTATAAATTTATAAAATATAAATATTTATTATATAATCATCTATATAATGATCTAATATTTATATAATACATATTATTAAAATGTATATAAATCTAAATTTATAAATATAAAGTAATTTAGAAATCTTAAGACACTATACAAATCTTAGCCGTTACTATTATTACCCTTTATCAAGCCCCCACGACTCAGACACGATGTGCACATAACAGGCACAAAGTTCTAGTACTTCAAAGGCAGAAAAGAAACAATTTTTCCTCTTAAGCCACATTGAAGAATTGCTGGGATATTTTGATTTGGGTATTCATCAGAAAGGGGCACAGTGCCAGACCTTTGGGGGCTTGTGCTGTACCACCTTATGTTCTTTGATAGCCCCATGATAGCATCAATATAATTAAAAATGTCAGTTCCCATTCCACGGAAGATGCTTTTAAAAAAAAAAAAAAACAAACTAGCACAGGAATTTGGGCAACAGCAAAGCCAAAGGGAAGTATTGAAAACACCCTCCCTGACATTGTTGCTTGTCTCCTTTCATGTCTTTCAGAGTGGGCCCAGACCAAGGCCACAAAATTTCATCCAGTTTGCTTTGGGATGAAAGAAAGTCAGAGAGAAGTGATGACACATGGCACATGAAGCTCCATTTGAAGCTGGCCAAGAGCCCAGCTTGTTTTCCAGGTTACTTCGAAGCAGATCATTTTACTCCTTGGAGGGAGAAGGTCAGTTATTTTACATCAAAAGTCTCCTGTGGTTGTCACCAATTTTGAAGTAGTCTGACAGCTTCTGTCAACTGTTTTAAAGTTTATTGAAAATCTTTTATTCTGGCGACTAATGAGAGACTGCATGGATCAGCAGATCCATGGCCTTTAGAGTCAAGGAAACCCAGACCACCTCTGCCACACTGGCTGTCTGACCATGGGCAAGTCATACAATCTCTCCATATCCCAGGCTTCTCTCTAAGACTCTAAGTTAAAGACCATTCTTGGTCTGTATCAGTTGAATGATTGATAAAGAACAATGGCTGTGTCACCAGCAAAGTCAAGTAAGTCTTATAAACAATAATAGTCTGAAAATGGACTGTTTTCAAAGTCTTCATTGCCTGTTCCAAAGCAAGTGACCATTAATGTTTCATTTTCATTTTTTCTTGGCAGGACTCACAGGGTAAATTTAAAATTTGAAAGTAAGAACAACAAAATCCCAACAGTTGCACCCTTTGTCCATTTACCTGCACTTTGTCAGCCAAAACATGCATCAGTTGGACCTGATTCTCATCCTGGATGGTTACTCTGAACACCTTCTCCCTGGGAGGTGAGGTAGAGAAGGAAGCAGAAACAAAAAAGAGAGAATTTCAAATGGGAAACTCCCCTAAATTGGGCAAAGCAAGGAAGAAGGACCTGTTCATGGTAGATATTCCAGGCTTACCCCTCAAAGTGTTCACCAGCATGGTGAGCAGAGGCCAGGCCCACACTAATGAGAATCAGTAAGGTCAACATGATGTTCCAACCAACACTAATGAATGGGTCTCACCTGCTTTTATATCTAGTCTACTGCTTCCCTTCTTGCCTTGGCAGG
>NW_027186457.1:20330288-20334294 GCF_028583685.1 Petaurus breviceps papuanus | reverse complement strand
CCTGTGTTCACAGAACAAATAGTTTCAGGTTCAACCCAGATATTTTATTAGGGGCCTAGGACTTGAATGTTTTAGAGTTAAAAATCAATGAGTTTAAAAACAAGTTTCAGTACTGCCAATATACCTAGGCCCTATTTAAAATATAAAATAAATTGGGGTCCCAATGACCAGCAGAGAACTTTCCAAATTTTGCCATTTTAAGCTTATTTTCATGAGGATTGTGCTATCCCACATAGAACTAAATGAATTGTAGTGGAATAAGGTGTGTTTTTTCAGAAATGAACTAATAAGGTGCAATAAGGTTTTCTGTTTTGATCTCCATAGATGAAATCTAGAGTCGAGTGCATTTTTCAGTTTTATTACTTCAGTATATATTTTGACTTCTGTCATGAGAATTTCCCACTGTTATTGAATGTTTCACCGTGGTAAGAAGATGGCCCAAAGTTTCTATGGCTATTCCAGTGTGATGGACCTATGGGGTAGAACATACAAGACTGGAAAAATTTCAAGTAGGAGCTCTGTGATGGACCAGATGTCAGTAGGCCAACGTCCATCAGGGCTAAGATTGGAAAAACTCATCAGATGTTGGCTGCAGGCAAATGATTTTTTTTCATCCATTTCAACTCTTAAGGACCAACTACTTTGTTTCAGATGCTTTCAGATTTGCTGCATTGGAGGGACTGCTGATGAAATCAGAGATCCTTGAAGTACTCAAATGAATTATCATCAAGGATGGCAATTTATAGGATTGCACTTGAAATGGAGAGACAGAAAGATCTTGAGTTGCAAGGGAGAGTGCTTTATGAACATGCTTTTCTGAAATTTACAATTCATAAAGTGAAAAGAAAAAGACAATTCTCCCCCTTGTTCCTAGGAGGAGAGCAGCAATACATCCTTTTTGATGGGAATCTGCCTAGTTCCTCCTTCACCCTCCTCAGAGTCTCTCTCTGATTCTTCCCTAAAGAAGAATGCTTCTCTATAGCACTGGTCACCCTCCCTCCTCCAAGCTCACCCCTAACATTTAGCTGCCTACTAAGGGGCTCTCTTCTTTCTGATTTAAAGTGAATAAAAACAGTCAATATATTGGTGGGCAGAGAGCTGTCTGCCATGCACCCTTGCTTAGCAGTCTCTTTGAAATTCAGTATAGAGGTATCTGGATTCCTGCTGAGGTGAGGGGTTTGGGAGCTACAGAAGCCAGCATAGAATTAGGCAGATTTGCTCTCAGACTACTAAGACTTGTACAGACAGTAGAGATTTATCAGGATAAAATGTACCAGAGTTGTGATATCTAATATATTTTAATAATCTTTTATTTCTGGATATTAAAAAAATCACTGAACACTTGATTTGCTATAGTAGAGGTACTAGTTGGTAGAATTGGCACTAAGTATTGGCTTGATTTTTTTTGATGGAAAACCTTTACTAATTCTACCTTTTATATTTGTTTTCCAGTCTGTGGAAACAGGGGTCAAAGAATTATTTGCCAAGAAATATTATATCACTTTGTTAATGAGGTCAGAGTTAAGGATTTAGTTTTTCTGTAGACCAGTTAGTCCATGACTAACCTTAGCCAATCATTTTGCAATTTTCTAATTGTTCAAGGAGAACCAGTAAGGAAAGATGGATAATAACTAACATTTATAAAGTACTTTGAGGATTACAAGGTGCCTTACCTGTTATCTAATTTTTTTCCTCTCATGACAACCTTATGAGGTAAATGGTAATATTATCCCCATTTTGCAGATGAGGAAGCCAAGGCAAGTGGAGATTAATTGACTTGCTCAATGTCCCACAGCTAGTTTCTGAAGTATGATTTATAAGTAGCTAGGCAGATATTATATGGACAGCTAGGTGTTGCAGTGGGTAGAGCACTGGGTCTGTAGTCAGCAAGACCTTAGTTTGAATCCAGCCTCAGTCACTAGCTGTGTGTCCTTGGGCAAGTCAACCCTGTTTGCCTCAGTTTTCTCATCTGTAAAATGAGCTAGAGAAGAAAATGGCAAACCACTCTAGTATCTTTGCCAAGAAAACCCCAGATGGGGTTAGAGATGACTGAAAGGACTGGATAGCACCAAATATTATATTCCTAGAAGAATAGGAATGGTTCATCTATGACTTGTTATCCTTTTCTGCTGTACCCCGAGAGTGAAGCTATTATCAAAAGAGGCTGCTGGCGATTCTTTCACTCTGAGTGTTCTGTATCTAGAACATTTCACATAACATCCAGATAGATGTCCTTCCCTGCCATCTTGCCATGTGCTCTACTGTTCCATACTTGCATTCCTTCTGCCTTTCTACTCTTTTACCTAGGCACAGTAATTAAATCAACAGTACTATTATTTCTTAAAGGGATGTATCAGTTGAGTACCCTAGGAATCAACTCACCATCCCCTTGCCTCCTCAGACCAAATCCCTCTTGATTCCTCTCCTGTATGCCGTGACTCCCATTATTAGTCTACAAGCTGCTTCAGAACTGCCTGATTTTCATATTTAGAAAACTAACCCAGTGTCTGATGTATGTAGTCAGTGCTTAAGAAATGCTTTTTGTTCATTCATTCATTCATTCTTTGACCCTCTTAAGGTATATAATCAGCCATGTGATTTCTGGGTTCAAGGGTGTGAACTGTTCAGTGGTTTTTCTTGCATAATTAAATTGTTTTTCATAATGGTTGAATCATTTCACAATTCCACCAACAAGTGCTCCTATCTCTAGCTTCCCTAATGTAAACTATTTCTAACTTTAAGCATCTTTACGAGTCAAATGTGTAAGACCTGAACCATCAGATTTTAATTTGCATTCTTTTTATTATTAGTGATTTGGAGCATTTTTTTTCATTTAGTTGTCGATAGTTTTAATTCCTTCCCTTAAAAACTATTTGTCTGTATCTTGCACACTTATTTATTCGAAAATGGTTCAATCAAATTTTTGTGTCAATTTCCCATAGATCTTGGATATCAGTTTTTTGCTTTCCTTTTCAGGGTAAAAGTGTTCTATTCAGCACAGTTGAAAAGACAAGTTTCTAAGTGGTGAGCCACGTCTCAGAATAATTTGACTTTGGTCATATTTATGCCACCTAAACTGGGCATTCTAGTCTGGTCAATTTAGATCGTTAAGGTAGAGCTGCTAGAAACCTTCACAGGAATCTAGCTGACCCCCATCCCCACCGTGTTTTATTTTACTTTATTGTTGCCTGAGCCAGCATAAACTAGATAGTTTTGAATGATTGCCCAGCACTCTGACATTCCTTTTCCGCAAAACAAGTCTGGTAAATTTCATCACAATGCACCTACATTGTGTTATGGTGAATGCATCTAACAGACTTAGATACTCTTCCCTTCTTTTTATGGGCACAAGAAGGGAGGCTATGAAACACGTCCTTAGCTGCCAACTCCTTTTCACATTTAAGGGTTTCAGCATGCTTTTTAACATCTTCATCATCATTAGCAGTGATAGCCTACATATCTCTGGCAATGGTAGGAATGCTGTTCGTTAGTGGACTGAGAGACATTATTTTTGAAAGCCAAGAGATAAACATGACTACTCTTTCGCATAAATCTTAACTTCTGACTCAACAATTTGAGGTTCCTTATTGAAACCAGGAAAGCATCTTTAATCATGCAAATATTTGGAAACTGCAAGTGTATATCTACTTGGAACTTGCAAGATAATTAAAACAGGCAAGCTGTGATTGATTAACTTGGGAAGGATGGGTTAGCTAAAAGGCAATTGGTTCTTTTTCTGTCCTTATAGCAACAGTCCCCCGACAGGCGTGAAAGAAACAACATCAGGGGTCTTATAAAACAGGACAAAAAAGAGTGGGAGCAATGTTGGAATCGTCCAAGTAAATCTAAATACACATTCCAAGTTTGCTTCAGTTTTTTTATAGGCTGGTTTATTTTTTCATTCATTGCCTTATGTGTATTTTTCTTTTCCTTCCTTCTTTCCCTCCTTTCCCTCCTTCCCTTCCTTCCTTCCTTCCTTCCTTCCTTCCTTCCTTCCTTCCTTCCT
>NW_027186457.1:20316130-20330278 GCF_028583685.1 Petaurus breviceps papuanus | reverse complement strand
CCTTCCTTCCTTCCTTCCTTCCTTCCTTCCTTCCTTCCTTCCTTCCTTCCTTCCTTCCTTCCTTCTTTTCATATTTGATATCTCTTATTTTTATATTACCTAGATTTCTCACTGTATCTTCCCAACCCCAGCTACCACATATAACAAATGATATTTTTAAAAGAAAAACAGGAAGAGCCCAAAATAAGCAAAGCTGATAAGTACCTCAAAAAAATTCTGAAAACATATACAATGTTCTAATTCATGGACTTCCCACCTGTGCAAAGGAGCTAGAAGAGGTGTCTTTTCCTATCTCTTTGGTGTCACACTTGTCTTTTGTATTGTGTTTTCTAATCATTCATTGTTCAGTCTTTTCTTTTTTAGTTGTATCCAACTCTCCATGACCCCATTTGGAGCTTTCTTGGCAAAGATACTGGAGTGGTTTGCCATTTCCCTCTCTAGCTCATTTTGCAGATGAGGAAACTGAGGCAAACATGGTGAAATGACTTGCCCAGGGTCACACAGCTAGTAAGTGTCTGAGGCCAGATTTGAGCTCACAAAAATTAGTCTTCCTGAGTCCAGACCCTGAAACCTATACACTGCATCATTTCAAGAAGTGTTTTTTTTAATGCCTTTTGAAATGAGATACAGCCAGGGTAGTAGATAAGAGTTCTGGGCTGAGAGCCAGTTACCTGCCTTTGCCATTGACTTGCTTCATAACTGAGGGCAAGTTTCTCCATCTTACTGTATCTCATGTAACTCCTTAGGATTTACTTGCCAAGTGCTATATGGGTTATTTTGTAGAAAAAGTTCCCACAATGGGACTTTGCTACATGATGGAATCCTTTTGCATATTTTGAAATGTTAAATAAATAAATCAGTAACATACTGTACACATATTAATTATTATATTAATAGCAAACATCCAAGTCACGAGGAGGTATCAGAGTTACACTAGAAGTTTGTGGGTGTTTGGAGAGGTGTGTGGGTAGCAGCAGTGCTGCTGTTCCTCATTATTTGGACTGTCTTAGCTCTGGTCAGAAGGGAGGTGGTGGTTGAGATCGAGACCATCTGGCACATATCTCCTCCTGTCTTTCTTCCAACGAGCCTTACTGCTTTGACTTGAGGCAGAGAGAGAGACTCCAATACAGAGGCTAGTGCATCTGAAAACGATAGTCTAGGGGACAGGGATAAGGGCCTGAATCAGGGTGGTAACTATGTGAGTGGTGAAGAAAGGGTAGATGTGAGAGGTGTCATAGCAGAAGACAAGGTTTGATCATGGATTAGATATTCCAGGTCTAGGAGGATAAGGGATTCAGGACAATGTTGAGGTTGTGAACTTGGGAGGATGGAAGAATTTTGGGGGCCTCAGAAATGGCCTCACCTTTTTATTATACCTAACAAGTGGTCAGCCAGCCTTTGCTGGACAACTGCTTCCCATGGCAGCTCGTCCAACGTCCAGATAGCTGTCATTGTCAGGAAACGTCCCCTTCCATATAATCTCAATTTGCCACTTGTCAGGTTCCACTTATCTCTCTCCTTTTACTCTTTGGAGCCAAGCCAAATACAATTTTTTTTTTCTGCATGAACAACCCTTTAGATTATTGAAGACAGCTGCAAATTTGCTCCAAGTCTTTGCTTCTCCAGGTTAAATATCTCCAGCTCCTTTAACAAATTCTCATATAGAATGGATGCTTTCATTGGACTGATTTCTCTCTTCTGGATGCTTTACAGTTTATCAATGGACTTGAACCCAGAACCAAACCCAATACTCAAGGCTACAATGGGATTATTATCTCCTTCTTCCTCGATGCTATGCCTAAAGCTGAATTCGTTTTATGAGCTCTCAGGTCACCTTGTTAATTCCTTCTGAACTTGTTGTCTACTGAAGCCTCCAGATGAACTGCTGTCTGCTCACATTTCCTCCTTTTCTTGTTATACATCTGAATTTTGGAACACAAATGTAAGATTTTGCATTTTCCTCTATTAAATTCCATGCTCTATGTGGGCAAGTTCTCTTTGTACTGCAATTCTGTCATTCGGTGTGCTCGCTGTCCTTACTAACTCGGGTTCCTTTTGCAGATTTGATAAGTATGCCATCCTCATGCCATTCCAGTTACTCGCTCATCATGCAGCTCCTTGGAGGGCCACTTATTATAGATGCCACGCTTCTTAATCATTAGGTCATTGCAGAAAATGCCTCTGAGAATTAGATATCTAACTGCATAGCAAAGGATGAAATATAGCATGGTAGCATGACAAGAACACTGAATTTGGAGTCAGAGGAACTGGGTTTAGACTTCGGCTTGGTTACTGATGTGACCTCTAGGAAATGATTTCACTTTTCTCGGCCTCCATTTCCTCATCTGTAAAATAAAATGACTGGATTAGATAATCTCCAAGGTCCTTCCACTCCAAATCCCAGGATCCTCAACTGCACTGAGTCAGATTCCAGAGCTCTCAAATGTTTATTCCCCATTTACCTCGATGTTTTGTTTTCCCCCAGTGCAAGGAGGTTCAAACTTCTCTTGCAATTAATGACCTAATTTAGCAGCACTGCATGTTGCTACCCCACACTAATCTGGCTTGGAGGCAAGTCGGCTATGCAGGATGACAGCAGGAATTATTCCGACAGCTGCCAGGAACGTGAATGCAGGACTTTAGAAGTTCCATGTTCCAAGTACAAGATCTACATGACTGGCCTGTTACATGGACTAATGCACCAGCAAAGATATTAGCATGGGGTGATGAAGCTCAGGCCCCACAATGAATAAATCATCACAAGAAATAATTAAACAAAAGACAGATGTCATCATTTTCCCATGAAACACCAGAAAGCAAGTCAGGAATAGAGAATGTTAGTTTTGAACCTTGAGAGTTCTTGAAAGAAATTTCTTGTGTGTGTGTTTTTAGTACCGTGAAAACCACTTTCTCCCAGTCCCTCCCCAACCCTCAGCCCCAGCCCGCCTCAAACCTGACCCACACAGACTTGTGTCTATTAAATCCTCAGTCCCAAACTTCATAAAATGCCGACTCCCGGGCATGATGGGCCTGGCCATTGATGGCTCAGATTCTATGGAAAGCAAGCGCCTGCCATGTAATCTGGGGATGCGCTTCCTTTTGCATGGGAGGATTGATGGCCAGGTGTCAAATGTACTGATGAAGTGCTCCTAGCCTGGTTTTGTGTTCTCAAACAGCAGTACACAAACATTCAAGATCTGCATTACAAAGTGGCGACACAAGGATAAATCAAATAGCAAATTAAATTTAGGTGGGCCATCTGCTGCCTTGATTTTATGAATATCAGCCCAGAGGACATGGACTGGGCATGAATGTGTAAACCATTGCCGTTTATTGTGGGTATCTACTACCGGAGCTGGACAAATGACTCCTCCGTGCTGTCTTCTTGGAAAGGGGAGAGAATTCAGTGAAGGAGAATTTGTTGTTGTTGTTTGTTAGTTTTTTTTTAAAAATAAAAATAAAATGCAACAGAAGAAAAACCAGCATGTACTTATCTCTCCAACTGCAGCAGCCCAGCATGGTTTAGTTGCTCATCAACAAGGGGTAAATTGTTTAATGCATAATTGTAAGTAGAACTGTAAAAAGCCATATAGGCCTCCCCAATTTTATTCTCTTCTTCTGGCAAGAGATCATTACCTCTCCCAGGGCCCCTAATGGTGAAGCCCGTTAAAGCTTTACCATTTGCAAGAAAGTGCTTGGCTTCCTTTGGCAGCGAAACTCCTGCACAAAATCTTATCTCGGAAGTAGTGCCTTTAAGGAATCATGCTTCACCACAATTTCGGGTCTTATTTGGTCTTCAAGACACAAAACAAACCTCTTGGGGACCTTTTCTTCCAGGAAGTTGAGATGCCTCATGAACTCACCAAAACGAACCTATATTTTGGTGCTACCATTTGGAGATGCTTCCTCTTCTTCTTCCCTTATAGCTGCATAGTAAACCTCTTTACTGAGTAGATTTTACTCAACATCAGTGGTTGCCAAGGTCAGTGAGAGCTGCTTTTTACTGACTAGCACTTTTTAGCTAACATCATAAAATGAACTCCCCATTTCTGAGGATAATAAAAGTCTGAATGTTATGTGCAAGTCAACAGATGGGACATAGGGCCATTTTGGCAATGGACAGTTGAAATCTGCCCTTCAGTTGTTTGCAGAAGGTATCCACAAAAGTCAACAAAAAGTAATTTTCACACACAATTTAATTCACAGAGAAATGTGAGGAGAATGATTGGTCTAAGTCCAATGTGTATAAGGTTAACGGTTAGCAGTTGGGAAGTTCTGTTGGATGGTATTGGGAGGGAGTGTCAGATTGATAAAGAAAAGTCTGGCACTTGAGGACAGTTCAATTACAGGAACTGACTTGGTCTCAGAGGCAAAGTGAAGTGGATAGCTGAGGCAGGGACTATCAGAATTCTGGGAAAAGGCCTTTATTTTTAAAAGAAAAAAAGTGTTATTGTGGTCAGAATTCTCTTGGACACAACTCAATAATTTTTCAGCTTTCTAACTTGCTTTGCTTACATAGACCACACATTCAGATTGTTGCTAGGCTTGTGCTGTTGAACCATAATGGTGGGGATAAGCCATTTGAAGCCCTAGAATACTCTTGATTTGGTTTGAGACTAATATAGTTTGCAGTGCCTAGAGACTTTGATTTACAGTGTTAATTGAAAAATGCAAACCATCTAGAAAGAACTTTGGATTTGTAGTCAAAATTAATACTACTTAACACTTGTATGACCATGGTCAAGTCATTTCTTCTTTGGGACTTGATGACTACTGAAATTCCTTCCAGCTATGTTCCCATGTGGGCTGTTATGGTGGACAATATATCTACTTTTTGTCTATAGCAGAGGTGGGATAGGGGAGCAGTTATTTCTATGCAGGATCTCCCCCAGGAATTATAAAATCCTTGAGCTCCAATTGGGTTTCTATCTTTAGGGCCTAGCATAGTAACTGCTCAAACATACTAGTGCTTATTAAGTGTTTGTGGAATCAGATTTTGTATTACATACTAACAATGGCTTATATTGATATGGAAATTAAAGGGTTGTGAGGCATTTTATTTACAGGACCAATTCTGATTATTAAAACAGTCCTGTAAGGTAGATATGTGGTGGCAGCAGTGGCTATTGTGGGGAGGGCAGTGGATAGAAAACCGGGTCTGGAATCAGGAAGACATGAGTTCAAATGTGGACTCAGACACTTACTAATTGTGTGACCCTGGGCAAGTCACTTATCTTCTTTTTTTTTTTTGGTCTCATTTTCCCCATCTGCAAAATGGGGATAATAACAGCACCTGCCTTCCAGGATTATTATGAGGATCAAATGAGATAATATCTGTAAAGCACTTAGGACAGTGGCTGGCATATAGTAGACATCCTATATCTTATTCCTTTCTTCCATCCATTCCCTTTGTTGTTTGCCTGGGTCTATTATTTTTTTGAGTAATGAACTTCTAAGAGAGGAATTTCCTCTTCTAATGCAAACCAGTAATTTCTGTGCTATGGCTCTCCATGGTATTAGACAGCTGCCTAGGACAAGCGCAAGTTATTTGACGTTTCCAGGATCCCACAGTATGTGGCAGGGGTGGGGCTCTTGCTAATTCTCAGAATGACTCTCCATCCACCATGTTTCACTATAGTGAGAGACAACATCTGTCTTATGGAAAGAATCCCAAACCTACCTTGCCCTCTGCTAGATAATAACTGTTTGACCTTAGGCAGGTAACTTAATCTCTCCAGGTAACAGGTTTTCTCAAATATAAATTGGGGATGATTTTATCTGCCCTGCCCAAGTTTACTGAACTATTATGAGCCTTAAATTAAATGATGTATGTAAAAATAATGGGTCCAATCTAAAATACTTCCATCTCTAATATGCTATTAAAGATGTAAAATATTATCATGAACATTTTGAAACATCAAGAGAAAGATATACACAAGTATGTGTAGAAACCATTTGAAGTATGGCTCTTTTACATGCTTAAGATGAGAAATAGTGTGGAGAGGGCATAGAAGACCAACTTTGAAGTTAGGTTGACTCAGATTCAAGTCTTGGAATGTACTCTGTGATCCTGCACAGGCCAGTTGAAGTCTTCATGCCCAAAGGAAATTTCTGAGTCTGTAAATTACAGATTATTTGCTGATCTTCACTGGAAGGACTTTCTGTACTAGGAATCCTCTACTCCATTGAAACAACAGGTCAAGATTAAGAACAAACAAACAGTATACTTGTGTAATGAATAGTCACAGAGAACACTTCATTGCATAAGTATTTGTTTCTGCCATTTTTCTTTTTATGTATCTTGCCTTTTTAGGTGAAGTTAGAGGACAGATGCTGTAACTTTTGGTACATTCTAGATGTATGATGGATACCAAATTGCATCACATTAGTGGAATTTTTACATGTTGTGGGAGAGCACATTCTTCATCCAAGAACAGGTGAGAGGCTACTTGACTGAACAGGCTTCTGATTGGACTATGGATGTGTCCTGTGTGGAGGCTGTTGTGATAGGGGTTAGGTTAACAGTCTTGGACTTGGAGTTAGAAAGACTTGAATTCTGACCTGGCTCCAGATACTCCTTACCTGTGCTACTCCAGGCTAGTCACTTAACCTCCTGCCTCAGTTTTGTCATAATAATAGCACCTCCCAGGGTTTCTGTGAGGATCAAATGAGATATGATATATGTTTGCAAACCTCAAATGCTATGTAAATGCTACATTCTACTGAGGGATTCATCTTGAAACCAGTTAAATAAATACAAGATAATTTGAGGAAGGAGAGAACACCAGAAACTAGGGAGATTAGGGAAAATGTCCCAGAGGTGATAATATGGGATGAAGTGATTTGCCCCCCAGGTCACACAGCTTCTAAGTGTCCGAGATTGGATTTTTTCTGACTCCAGGCCCAGCCCTCTACCCATGTAGCCACCTAGCTGCCTCCTTGGGGCAGAATAGGGAACCATTAAATATTGACTAGAGAAAGGACATAGCCAGATATGAACTTTAGAAGGAGGATTTTGGCTGATGAATTAGAGAAAGGAAAATTGGGAACAAGGAGACCAATTGGGAGGCTACTGGAATATTCCAGGTGAGAAGTGATAAGGGCCAGCACTAGGTGTTGGTGGAGAGAAAGAAGATATGAGATCTATCGTATATGGAAAAATGACAGGTATTAGCAAATTATTGGAAATGGAGGCATGTAGAAAAGGTATATTAAAGTCTGAGTTAACTCACTTCTTTGCTAGTTGGGGGATTTTGTGTCATTATTTGTCTGTTAATTAATTGTTTCCATTGCTTCAAATGTTCTCTCTTGATAGCTAAACTTCCCAGTCTTTACACCTTAAAGTATGTTTATGAGATTAGGGCTTCTGTATCCTTTTGATGAATCTTTTTATATCTGGGCTCACCAGTCACAACAGAGAACACCAAGGTATAGTTAATGTCAATATTTTTATGTAGGTTAGTACCTTTGAGTGTGTCTGCTTGAAAATGAATGCCAGTGCACAGCAACGTTCCTTTTTATCTACTCAGGCTCTGTTAACCTAAAGCCCAATTCCTGACATTTTCAATGATATATGTAGGCGTACCCATCCCACGTACTGACTCCTGACTCCTACCATTTTATTTCATGAGTCACACAGGTGTCTCCTCAAACATTTCCATCCTTACCTCTCTCTTTGCCCCAGAACATTCTAGTGTAGCTTGGTGACTCACTTGTTATGCTTAGATGACCTTCAGCCCTGCTTCACTATATGACTTTTGCCTTTACTGCACACAAACTCTCAAATTAGCTCCAGTTCCATCTTGAATTTTTTTGCAGACCTTTCAAAACCCAACACATTTCCTTGTAATCCTCTTATTCTTGCCCTCAATCTGGCCTAGAGCAACCAAGCACATCTTCAGAGTCCTATATTGCAAAATCAACTGGGTCCCTGGGGGTGAAACTGCGATTTGAACATTAAGGTAAAGAAAGGTCTTAATACTTACTTATGGGATACCAGCCATGGTGAGCCCTGCCTCTACTCTCAAACTCAGCTGCCCACGATCTTGACAAAAAGCAGAGAGATGTCCAAGGGTTCTACTAATTGAAAGCTATCTTGGTCTGAAGTTCAGGGCACACAATACAGGAAGAAACTGTTTTAAGAGCAGCATAGGGACTGTCTTTATCCTTTCTAGGTGTTTGGAGTGGAATTCACTTGAGCTGGGGATGTCCAAGACCACCATGTTCATTCTCCTGTCTCTTCATTTCTCCATTTCATTTTTTTTCATAATTTCTCAAACCTGATGGATTTTCTTTGATTCTCTCTTGAGTTTCCTCTTGTGTAGTTCAGTAACAATACAGTCAATGATTCACACATGGATTTCCCTGGGAGAAGTTGCAGGGTGATCTGAATCTTTCTAGACGTCAGAGCAGTAGAGGGCGTGTCAGAGACCCGCAGGAAAATGGAGTCCCCAGAATTTACAATCCTAGAATCTCAGATATTGGAAGCTGGGAATCTGTCATGTCCACATGTACCCCCAAAAGCATCCTATTTACACACATGACAAATGGGCTGCCAGATTTTGCTTGAAGACCTCCAGTAAGGGGGGAACCCACTGTCTCCTGAGACAGACCTTAGAACAGAAACAACTGAGCTTAGCGCCAAATTAGTAAGAATATTTAGTTAAAATAGAAAGGTCCTCCCTGGCCAGACCTGGTCCTGATGCTCTACTCCTACTCCCTCAGCAGCATCCTCTGCAGTATTGACCTCATACTGATGCAGGGCAGTGATATCAAACGGAAGGAAGCAGGGCCACCAAAATGTCTATTAGGAGCCCTTTTGTTAGTTAGCAGTTTTTAGTCATGTCCAACTCCTCATGACCCTTTTTTGGGGGTTTTCTTGGTGAAGATACAGGAGTGGTTTGCCATATCTTTCTCCAGCTTATTTTACAGATGAGGAAACTGAGGCAAACAGGGTTAAGTGACTTGCCCAGCTTCACACAACTAGTAGGTGTCTGAGGCTGAATTTGAACTCAGGTCTTCCTGACTCCAAGTCTGACACTCTACCCAGTGTGGTATCTAGATACCCTGCAGGCTGCATGTTGACTTAGAAAACAACATATTTCTATTAGCTGTATTTACTACATTTTATTTATTTTGTTAACTATTTCCCAATTACATTTTAATTTGGTTCAAGCCACACTTGGACCTGAGTATTTGACGCCTCTGCTTTAAACAGCTCTTTAAGACAACTATAAAATACAGAAAAGGTACAAGCATGCATCATTAGGTGGGATTTCTTCATCTCCAAGTTTACAACCCCAGTCAAATGCCAGGTCCAGTCCCTAATTTCAATCTCTAATACAGTTAAATACCGGACAAATATTAATGCACGGAAAGGATTGGGGTGGGGAGCATGGTTTTCTATACCAGTGAAACCACAGGCCTAGTCTTTGTATCTGCCCTTAACTTATAGTAGGGAAAGTGAAGGGAATAAGCATTTCTATGGTACTATGCTAACATTTGATTCTCACAGAAATCCTACCAGGTAGGAGATATTAATAGTCCTACTTTATAGTTGAGGAAGCCGGGGCAAACAGATGTCAAATGACTTGGCTAGGGTCATGCAGCTAATAAATGTCTGAAGCAGGATTGAATTCAGGTCTTCCTACCATAAGGCCTTGGTGTTCTATCCACTGTGCCACCAGTAGCTCCATAAAGTGTAGAATTACTATCAATGCACAGAGAAGGGGGGGAGTATTAGTTATCTTTAAATATTTGAGTCTTGTTGAAGAGGGATTTTGACTTGCTTTGTTTAGCCCAGAAGGCAAAACAAAGAAAAACGGTTGGAAGTTGTAGAGGAAGATTTTTGGTGTGATAGGAAAATCACCCTAAAACTAGACCTGTCTGAAAGTGTATGACTTATGTTAGGAGGTGAGGATATCTTCTTCCCTGGAGGTTTTCAAATGAAAGTTTGATGACCACTTGAGGATGTTCTAGGTAGGAATCTTGTCCAGGTGCCTTCCAGTTTTGAGATTCTCTGATTCTAAAAAACACGGGTGTATAAATACAAACTATCACCAAGAAAGTTGACACACAAAGTCAGGATGCCAAGAGATAAACCTATAAACAAAAACTTTTTAATCAAAGCTACAACCTGGAAGCAAAGGATAGTCTTTGTGATGCATAGAATTATGGGATTTTGGAACTGGAAGAGTTTATCAAGTTCAAGCATTCTTTTATTATAGATGAGGCTACACCATTTTAATTGACTTACCCAAGTAGTACGGTAGTTAGAAATAGAAATGCAGATCAGGACAAGGCAAGGAGAGAGCCCTGTAGTACAACACTAGAGAATGCCCTTCAGAGTGGCATCAGTTCATTAATCTTCAGTCTATACATAATGGTTGCTCAACTACCTGCATATCTATATAACTGCCATCATCCAGTGCACATTTCTCTACCTTATCCAAAAAGATATCACCAATGACTTGGCCAAATGTCTTACTGAAAGCCAGATAAGCTATTATTATTATCTGCCATTCTAGTAACCTTATCAAAGAAGGAAAAGAAGGTTGTTTGACATTTTTTATTCTGAACTCATGCTTTCTGCTGGTGATCACTGCTTCCCTCTTAATTGATCTTGAGTCATCTACTGATACTCCATTACTGAATATTTGTAAAACCTGTAGTACAATGTATAGCAAAGAAGTACTTAGTAAATGATTCTTTACTCCCTCCCTCCCTACCTCCCTTCCTTCCTCCCTCCCTCTCTTCCTTCCTTCCTTCCTTCTTTCCTTCCTTCCTTCCTTCCTTCCTTCCTTCCTTCCTTCCTTCCTTCCTTCCTTCCTTCCTTCCTTCCTTCATATTGAAGAGGAGAAGGGTTCAGGGTTCAGTGTACTGACCAGAACCTTTATCCTCCCCTTTAGAAAATCAGTATATATTTCCATAGCTAGATTCCTATTACTTCTTCTTAGACATTTTTTTCTAGATCATAGGGCTTTACACATTTACATGCAAGTTTTTCCAACCCTTCCTTCCAACTTCCCCTTGCCCACAATCCCTGGAATAGAATCCAACCAGGGAAACCTCAAAATTGAAAGGCACCTCAGGGTCCAATTTAGTGGAAGCCATATTTGAATGAAGATTCCCTCTACAATATGACCAACAAGTGGTTATTCAGCCTGCGTTTGGAGATCTCCAGTGAAGGGGAACCCACTGCTTCCCAAGACACTTAATTCTACTTTCAGATAACTCTAATCATCAGGCAGTTTTTTTTAATATCAAACTTAAATTTACCTCTTTGGTGAGATATTGGAGGTTGGGGAGAGGGTTGATCAGAGTGCTTCTGACTAACTGATTTTCCCCCACCTTCATGATGAAATCACAGAAGATAAGGGACTGGTAACAGAAACAATAAGTTGTGAAAATTTTAAATGAAGTGTAAAACTACTCTTTTTTTTTCCAAATGCTTTATTAACTTCTGATTTACATCATTCATTTCCTCCAGATTTTGAGTTACAAATTTTCTGCCTTTTTTTCCCCCTACCCACCACCCCAGAATAGCAATCCCACAGGCTATCTCCTCCTCCAATCTGCTCTCTCCCATATCTTCTCCCATACCCCCTTAGACTTTTCCAGTAGGGCATGGTGGATCTCTATGCCCCAGTGCCTGTATATCTTCTTTCCCAATTACATGTAAGATAGTATTAATAATAGTGTATATATATATATATATTCAGTGAGAATAAGGTTGACCCATACCCTTTTGCCTTCCTATTCTTCCCCTCCATTGTAACCCCTTTCCCTTGCCTCTTCTTTATGAGAAGTTTACCCCATTCTGTCTCTACCCATCTCCTCTCATTATATTCCTTTCTCACCTCTTAATTTCCCCTTTTAAGTATCATCCCTTCCTATTAAATTGGTCCTGTTCCCTCTATGTATACTTGTAAGCATATATACACATTCACATATGTATTCATATACCCATATACCCTCCTATATAGACATATATATATATATATATATATATATATATATATATATATATATATTTCTATTCCCTTCAACTATTTTCATACTGAGAAAAGTTTCATCAGAAAGTCCTCTATTCCACTGAATGAGCATATTTTCCCCTGAAAGATGATACTCACTTTTGCTGGGTAGGTGATTCTTGGTTTTAATCCCAGCTCCTTTGTCCTCTGGAATATCCTATTCCAGGCCCTTCAATCCCTCAGTGTAGAAGCTGCCAGATCCTGTGTTATCCTGATTGTGTTTTCGCAATATTCAAATTGTTTCTTCCTGGCTGCTTGTAATATTCTCTCCTTGATCTGGGAATTCTGGAAACTGGCTATAATATTCCTAGGAGTTTTCTTTTTGGGATCTTTTTCAGGAGGTGATCAGTGGATTCTTTCAACCTCTAATTTGCTTTCTGGTTCTAGAACATCAGGGCAATTTTCCTTGAGAATTTCTTGGAGGATGATTTCTAGGTTCTTTCCCTGATCATGGCTTTCAGGTAGTCCAATAATTTTTAAATTATCTCTCCTGGATCTATTTTCCAGGTCAGTGGTTTTTCCTATGAGATATTTCACATTACCTTCTATTCTTTTATTTGTTTGGATCTGTTTAACATCATCTTGATTTCTCTTAAAGTCACTAGCTTCCCTTTGCTCCAATCTAAATCCAAGGGATAGATTCAACTCATTGAGCTTTTGAGATTCTTTTTCCATTTGGCAAATTTGGCTTTTCAAGGCATTCCTCTCCTCATTGCCTTTTGGAGCCTCTTTTGCCAATTGAGTTAGTCTTTTTTTTTTAAGGTGTTTTTTCCTCAGTCAGGCTGTTGACTCTCATTTCATAATTTTCTTGCATTGTTCTCATTTCTCTTCCCAATTTTTCCTCCACTTCTCTTATCTGCTTCTTAAGGTCCTCTATGGCCTGTAACTAGCTCGTATTTTCCTTTGAAGCTTTTAGTGCAGGAGTTCTGACTTCACTATCTTCCTCCTGTTCCATGCTTTGCTCCTTTTTGTCCCCCAAATAGGAGTGTAATGTTGGAATCTTCTGTCTGCTTTGTTTCCTTTGCCTGGTCATGTTGCCCCTCAGTCACTTGACCCCTGGGCTTTTTGCCACAGTAGGACTCTGCCACCAGACAGGGGAGTTTTCATCCCAAACGCTGGGGTTTTCTCATCTGCCAGAGGTATTAGATGGGTGCCCTCTCTGAGGTCTTCACTTGCTCTGGCAAGCTGGACACACACCCCAGGACCTCCACCCTAGACTGCAATCCAGATCCATGCAGGTCAAAGCAAGAGCAAATACCCCTCAGACTGGTTGCTTGGTCCTCCTACAGTCTGCAGTCCAGGAGCTGAAGCTGCCATGTGGCACTGGCTGTGCTGGGCATCTCAGTGGCTTCTTGTCCTGGGGCAGAAGCCAGTGGACTTCCGACTTCTCCTGACTTCTCACTTTGTCCTTTGCATCTTTGTGTTGATAAATCTGGAAATGGCCATAGCTGCTGCTGATCTAGAGTCCCTCTGGCTGGAGGCTGGTCGGGCCCACCCTGGGGTTAAAACCTCCAGCTCACGTGGGCCTGGGCTCAGCTCCCAGAACACTGTGCTCGCTGATTCCTGTCAGCCTGCCGGGCTGTCCTCAGCCAGAGGTTAACTTCTCTGTGTCATTTTGTGGGTTCTGCAACTCCAAAGTTTGTTCAGAGTCCCCTTTTTACATGGATTAGGGAAGGTGGAAGCCTGAGCTGGGTGGAGGTCCTGCTTCTCCTCCCTAAAACTACTCTTTTACTATCCATGAACCTCAGTGTCCTCATCTGTAAAATGGGAAGGTTGGACTCCATAGCCTCTAATGTCCCTTCCATCTAAAAACCTATGATCTTATTGCCCTATAAGGTGTGAGAGAAGGCCCCTGGTCAAATCTGATGGAATTAGAGGACAAGTAACCATTGACTGGCAAAACTTTGGTGATACACCTGGTAGCCCTTTAAAAATAAAAACATACCCTCTAATAAGTAGTCAAGGCTGTTACATCTAATATCAAAGAAAAGAACCAGGTTGAGAGGAAGAAGCTAGCCCTTCAAAGAGGGTTGTTCATTGCTTTTTCCCTTATGCCTCTGCCCAAGGGCTGTGTGTGTGTGTGTGTGTGTGTGTGTGTGTGTGTGTGTGTGTGTGT
>NW_027186457.1:20297630-20316120 GCF_028583685.1 Petaurus breviceps papuanus | reverse complement strand
GTGTGTGTGTGTGTGTGTGTGTGTGTGTGTGTGTGTGTGTGTGTGTGATTTGTCCAGTAGGAAATGCTTCACTCAGTAGACAGTGGGCCCGCATACTGGAAGGCTGAGTCAGGAGACAATCTTGGGTAGTGTGTCCTTTGTGGGTTGAGAAGAAAGCCAGTCTTGGCCATTGGGGGTTGAGCCAGGAATAGGCCAGGAGGCTCAGCCAGGTCAGTTGCTCAGCAGGAAGACACCATAAGGGAAAGGAAATTGGTGCTTTGATAGCCTTGGTCAAATATATCCCTTCCCTAAGTGTTTGCATCTCTACTAACTGTGTACTCACTCCCACTGATGCTATTTGTAATTGTGGCAGAGTATACCCAGGCTTATGGCAGCAAGATTTTATTAATATTGCTTTTTACAATGTCATTTCAATGAATGCTTTTGTTTTGAGCTCCTTGTGTCTACTGGCTATTAAAAGTAAGCACCTTAGCAGTGTCCTGTAAGCGATATAACTTTAGGAATGGTGACCCACAGAGTGCCTTGAACTTAGGGGTGGTTACTCCTCACCCACCTATAATCTGCAAGTGTGAGTTGGGGGTAGATCTCATAGAGAGACTTCACAACTTCTAATCATTTCTTCTAATTTTACCTTCCTGGACCAAGGAGAACAAGCCTTCTTCCCTAGGAAATTCTTCAAATGCTTGAAAACAGCTAACATATCTCTTTTTCTCAAGATTTCTCTTGTCCACATTAAACACTGTTCAGTTCCTTCAAGCAATTCTTATATGATGTGAACTCAAGACCTTTTATCATCCTGATTACCCTCCTCTAGATGCCCTTGATTAAAAAAAAATCACTGTCTTTCCTAAAATGCAGTGTGGAGGAATGAACACAATATTTCAGATGAGGTCTAGAGCAGCACAGAATATTACAGCACAATCACTTTCCTAATTCTGAACACTGTGCCTCTCTGTACATGTAAGAGCACATAAACTTCAACCCGTCGCAAGTTTGCTGTTAACAAGTTCCCCTAGACTTTTTTTTTTTCTAGACAATGTGCTGCCTAGCCATACGCCTTCCCCATTCTGCAGTTGTGATATTAACTTCTGGAGTTTTTATTTAGGCCATTAAATTCAAAATTGACCAAATGTTATGGCATCTTTTAAATCTACCCTTTTTAATCAGAAGAATCGGAAAGAAAAGGACCTAACTTCTCTGTGTTGTTAAAAAAATGAAATAGAGTAAATAGAGGACTGGTAAGATGGAGGTTTAATTTTTTACTTCTGACTCACATATGAATCATGAATCTGGGTAAGTCACCTGATTTCCCAGTGCCCCAGGCAGATTCTGAAACTACAAATTGCAGAATTTCCAATCCATCTGCATTAGTAGAGGGAGTTTCCTCATCAAGAGTTCCCTAGAATAACAGAATAATTAGTGTAAAATAGTTAACCTTCCACCTGGACAGTTAAGCTAATGGGACCATGGCTTCCCTGTTCTTCTTACTCTGAATATAGCTTTAAAAAATCTCTGAGGTGTAAGCCTGGTGCTCTCTGATCCAAGTCAGCCCCTGCTAGCCCCCTTTAATGTGAAGCTTTTTTTTTTTCAGTTCAGTACCTTCTTTATGGCTTTTTATTTTCTGCCACCATCTCTTTCCTAGTCATGGGTGATACCAAATTCTCTTCTATAAGGGGAAACCAGTTTTCAATTTCTCCCTTACCCTGATGTATCCAGAAGAAGTTTCCAGAGGGACATTGCTCATCTTCCCATCCATCTCCTGGATTCTTTGACTTCCTTCAAGGCTTGGTCACCTCCAGTTGATAGCATGCTCTGTCTACTCTATACATCTTATATGGACACAGTTGTTTATATGTTGTCCCCTCTACTAGAATGTGAATTCCCTAAGATAAGGGAATTTGTCTTTTTTGTCATCTGCCCCTCAGAACTTAATATAGTAGTTATTGTGTGACCCTGGACAAGTCACTTGACCTGTTTGCCTCAGTTTCTTCAACTGTAAATTGGGGATAATAACAGCACCTATCTTTCAGGGTTGGTGTGAGGATAAAATATTTCTAAAGCACTCAACACAATGTCTAGCACATAGTGGACATTATTTAAATGCTTACTGCCTTCCTCCCTCCTTTGTTGAGTGCTTAAAACAATTTAAATTCAATTAAATATAACCATTCAGATATTTTTGTTTATTTCATTAAACATTTCCCAATTACATGTAAAATATTTTTAACATTCATTTTTAAAAATTTTGGGTTCCAAATTCTCTCCTTCCTTCCTGCCCTTTCCCACCCATTGAGAAAGCAAGTGATGTGATATTGATCATACAGGTGAAGCCATGCAAAACATTTCCATATTAGCCATGTTGCAAAAGAAAACATACACACAAAAAAGCAAGAAAAGTGAAGAAAGTAAAAACTATGCTTCAATCAACACTCAGAGTTCATCAGTTTTTTCTGGAGGTGTAAAGCAGGTCATTATGCTGAGTAGAGCAGCTAAACCTTTCACAGTTGATTATCATTATAATATTGCTTTTACTGTGTACTGCTGGTACTGTGTCACTTTGCATGAGATCACATAAGTCTTCCAGGTTTTTCTGAAAGCCTACCGCTTATCATTTCTCACAGCATAAAAGTACTCCTTCAGTTATATGCTACAACTTGTTCAGCCGTTCCCCAATTGAAAAGCATCCCCTCAATTTCCAATTCTTTGCCACCACTAAAAGAGCTGCAAAAAATTTTTTTTTGGACAAAGAGATCCTTTCCATTTTTTTAAAATCTCTTTTTGGGATACAGACCTAGGTCTTTCCAGCATTGCTGGGTCAAAGAGTATGCACAGTTTTATAGCTGTTCAAGATTAATTCCAAATTGTTCTCCAGAATGATTGGACCAGTTCATAAATGCATCAGCAGTGGATTAGTGTCCCAATTTTTCCATATCCTTTCTAGTCTCCTCCAATTTGTTGTCTACCTTTTCTATCATGTTACGCGATCTGATAGATGTGAGGTGGCAATTCAGAGTTGTTTTCATTTTAATTTCTCTAATTAATAGTGATTTAGAGAATTTTGTGATTTGATCCTTTACATATATGTGCATATTCATGGTAGTTGCTCCTATCCCATCAGAGATACATTGCATTAATAAAATATGAGATTATTATAGTGAGTTACTATTGTGTACCTAATCCAGTCCACTAATCCACTATTCTATGTTTTAGCCAGTTCCAGATTGTTTTTAAGATTACTGCTTTGTAATATAGTTTGGAATCTGGTACTGCCAGACTGCCACCATTCAGATTTTTTTTTCCTGATTCTCTTGATAGTCTTGTCTTTTGTCCTTCCAGATGAATTGTTATAATTTTTTCTAGCTCTATAAGATATTATTTGGTAGTTTGATTAGTATGGCACTGAATAACTAAATTAATTTAGGTAGTATTGTCATTTTAATTATATTGGCTCAGTCTACCCACAAGCAATTAATATCTCTCCAATTGTTCAACTCCATCTTTTTTTGGTGAAAAACATTTTGTAATTGTGTTCATATATTCTTTGAGTTTGTTTTGGCAGGTAGACAATAAAGTATTTTATATAGTCTGCAGCTATTTTAAATGGAATTTCTCTTTCTATCTTTTCCTGCTGGATTTTATTGGTAGTATATAGAGATGTTGATGACTTATGTGGGTTTAAATTAATTACAGAGGGAAATAGATAATAAAACTATATTAATGGGGGGCCTCAACTTTCTCCTTTCAAATCTAGATATGTCTAACTGTAAAAAAATAAGAAAGAAGTTAAGGAGGTTAATAGAAACTTAGAAAAGTTAGATATAATAGACCTCTGGAGAAAATTGAATGGGAATAGAAAAGAATACACCTTTTTTTCTCAGCTTTATATGGTACCTTAAAAAAAATTGACCTCTCATTCTTTAGGAGTAGATTATTTATTTTCCAATTAATCTTTAATCTATGCATTATGATTTAAAAAGACTGCATGCAGTAGTGCACAAAAACCTTATAAACAAATGCAGAAAAGCAAAAATATTAAATACACTCTTTTTAGATCATAATGCAATAGAAATTACATTCAATAAAGGGCTATGGAAGCACAAATTAAAAATTAATTGGAAAATAAATCCTAAAGAATTAATGGGTCAAAGAATAAATTATAGAAATAATAACTTCATTAAAGGGAATGACAACAATGAGATAATATACCAAAATTTGTGGAACATAGTTAAAGCACTGCTTGTGGAATAATATATATATATATATCTAAAAGCATACATAAATAAAAAGGAAAAAAGAGCAGATCAATGAATTGAGCATGAAACTAAAAAAGACGAGAAACAAAGTTTTAAAAATGGATGTTAAAATTGTTTTTACATGTAACTGGGGGAAAATAAAAGACTGAATTTAAAAAAGTGGAAAAGAAAAACTAGAGAGAGAGCAAATTAAAAATTCCTAATTAACCGCCAAAATGGAAACCCTGAAAATGAAAGGAAAGATTCATAAAATTAAAAGCAAAATCCAAACTACTTTTTTAAGCAATTGGGGTTGTTTCTGGGTGTGGTGCTAAGTATCTGAGCCCAGATTCCATCCCAGGTCGTCCTGACTCTGGGGCCAGTGCTCTTACTCACTGTGCTACCTAGCCGCCCCTAAGCAATTGGGGTTAAGTAACTTGCTCAAGTTTACATGGCCAGGTGTTTCTGGGTGGATGCTAAGTGTCTAAGCCTGGATTAAATCCCAGGTCATCCTGACTCTGGGACTGGTGCTCCTACTCACTGTGCTACCTGGCTGCCCCAAAACTATTTCTTAACTTTGAATTTATGTTAAAATTGAGTTCTGTTCTTCACCTAGGGACGTGAGAGTCACAGTACCCAGCTTCAGGCTTTTTTGCATTGCTGTTTTCAGAGCTACTTCTTGGGTGTTTGGAAGTTTTCAGTGCTTCCAAAGTGATGTGATATGGGGAGAGGTGTGATCACTGCTCTCCTGGTCCACATTGTGTTCCTTACCCAGGAAGGACCCCTGATCCCTTGGGATTGCAATCAGTACTGTTCCTTAGGGCCCATACTCCCTTGGGACCAGAAGAGATATTCTTCCTCAGGGGCCTTCCCCCCTCTTGACCAAAAACACTCCTTTAACTGTGACCTGAAAGACAGTATAGGCAATAGGGTTGTGAGACAGCATCTGGTCCTGTGTCCATTGCTACCACAGGGGTCCCCTGTAATCTCTTTCTGACCAGTTGCCAGGTCGTATAATTGCTTCTGGCTTGAGAGCTCTGGAAGCTGCTGCTGCTTATGTCTCCACTATCACGTCCCACCCCTGGTATTTCATCCACGTGGGCTCTGAGTCAGACTCCACTCCCATGTCACAGATCTCTTCTTCACTTTTTCTAAGTTGTCTTGGGCTGGAAGAATGTCTTACCCTAATTTTTTTATTGGCCCTCAGACTCCAGAATTTGATTTAAGCCATTATTTTAAAATTGTTTGGAGAGGAATGTTGGGAGATCTCAGCTGAGTGCTTCCTCTATTTCACCATCTGGCTACATCCCCAGAAGTCTTTAAATATTTTTTAAAGTGAAAATTTACCAAAATTGTATTACAAATTGTAAACTGAAAGCTAACCCTGGATTTTCATTTAAATATGGATGGAAATAGCCCTAATTTTTTTTTCATTTCACCTCCTTCCTTCCTTCCTTCCTTCCTTCCTTCCTTCCTTCCTTCCTTCCTTCCTTCCTTCCTTCCTTCCTTCCTTCCTTCCTTCCTTCCTTCCTTCCTTCCTTCCTTCCTTCCTTCCTTCCTTCCCTACTTCCCTTTGACTGGGGATTTCATTGGTAACAGAGCTCCCTGGTGTGGAAACTCCCTTTACCAATGTAGATCTGCACCTATTTTTCAATTTATAGTCTTAGAGATTTATCCAGAACACTCAGTAGTTAGTTGACCTGCCCAGTGTCACACAACCAGCATGTTGTAAAGGTGGGACTTGTTGACTCCCAGGCTGGCTGTGTCAGCTCACCACTGTTGAATGACCTCTCCTTTCATGGAATCCTTCCCAGGGTTTAGAAACCACAATACTCACTTAATCCTCATGTAAGTTCCCAGGCTGCTAGCCTGAGGTATGTTTTGTTTTATATGGACAGATCTCTGCTGGTCTAGTACTCAGTAAACAGGTCTGAGGGCACACAGGTTAAATGATTTAAGGTTTAGAGGTAGAATTTGACCACAGGTCTGTCTGACTATCAAATATTGTAACCATTATGCCTTGATGCCTCTAAAATAAAATAAAAACAACTTCAATATATTTGTCAATGTGTAAAATAAAGCAAAATCCATACAGATTTGCTGTCACTACTATGTTAAGGGAGACTTTGACTTTAATTGTCTCAGTTATCAAAATTTTTCATCCTTCTTAAAGGCTGTCTTCTAATCTGATCTCTGAGGATACAGAAGATACTTTTCTTCCTGGATCCTTTCAGCCACCATACAGAATGAGATTAGGAGAGTCTCAGGCAAGACCTCAGACCCACGGCTGAAAAGTGATGACCTCTGGACCAAGCCCAGCAAGAGGTCATTCAATCTCCCCTTGACCCCCTTCAGGGGGGAGGACTCCACTGTGTCCCATAACAACCTGTTCCACTTTTGTTTGAAAGTATTTTTTGCTGGATCTTCATCCAAGGCTCCGTCCTATACTTTCTTTTTTTTCATATCTACTGTCTCGTCAGGTGTTCTCATCAACCTCCCTTTGGTTCAATTTTCATCCATCGACTGATGATTTCCAAATCTATTTCCACATTCCAATCTATCTCCTGAGATTCAGTCCCAGAAGGCCAACTGCCTTCTGAAGGCTAACTCTGAACTGGATCTCCCCTGGGCATCTCAAACCCAACAGGTTCAGGGGCAGCCAGGCAGCGCAGTGAATAGAGCACTGTTCCTGGAGTCAGGAGGACCTGAGTTCAAATTCAGCTTCAGACACTTGACATACACTTACTAGCCATGTGACCTTGGGCAAGTCACTTAACCCCAAATGCCCTGCCTTCTCCTCTCCAAAACAACAACGAAAAACCCCAACAGGTTCAAACAGAGCTTATTTAGCTTTCTTCCCAAACTCTCCCATCTTCTGAACTTCTCTATTACTGTTGAAGGTCCCCCAACCCTTTCAATAACCAAGGTCATTCTTAAATCTCTCTCTCACCCCACGTACCGCATCAGTTGCTAAATCTTCTTTCTCTATAGCATCTGTCATGTTTATTTCCTTCTGTCCACTCAGAGCCACCACCACCATAGTGCAGGTCTTCATCATCTCTCACCTGTGCTGCTATAATAGCCTTCTAATTATTCTCCTTGCCTCACAACTCTCCCCGCTCTAATCCATGCTCCCCTCAGGTGTCAATGCTATTTTCATGCTCCCCTGCTCAGTAAAAGCCAGTGTCTATTACCTCCAGGAACAATTATAAAGTCCTTTTTTTGGCATTTAAAGCTCTTCACACACCTGACTCATTCCTACCTTTCCAAACTTCTTATATTCTTCTTCCCTCTCTCTCTTTCCCCTCAGTGCATTTTACGATCCAGCCATACTGGCCTACTCAATGTTTTTCACACATAATATTCTGTCTCCTGTTTCCATGCCTTTGTACTGGCTGGATCAGAATTCTGGTAGCTATAGTCTATCAACCTCTAGGTCACTCCCTTTCCTTCTTCAGGGAGGTCAGTGCCAGGCTCACAGTCTTTTTCTTTTACTCTATTCCTGATTGCAAACTAGGGCACTACAACATGCACGTTGATATGCCCTCAAACATCTTGATCTCCCAATTCCTCATTTTAATTATTTCCCTGACTTACTCCTACATCCTACCACAGCTGTACACAGAGACGGTCATAGCCCTTGATTTTGCCATCACTCACAACTTTTCCATATCCATATTCATGAACTCTGAAATTCCTTCATTGGATCATAATTTGTTGTCATTTCACCTTTCCCTCTACTTTGCAAACCCAAGCCCTGTTTCTTTGTCCTCAACATGACCTTTAATCCCTCTACCCCTCAGTTCTTTACCAAGGCCACCACCCCTATACTTGCTATACTCTCTTCTCTTCCCCATCCTGATGCCTTGGTGAACCAGTTCAAATAGATACTATCCTGTTCTCTATAGTCCCTGTCTTACCCTGTTTAAACCCCAGCATTAGATCACCTCCTACATCTGATGCCTTTACATCTATTCAAGCACTGGTGAATGAATCTGGAGAAAATCAGGAAGTCATGCTGATTCAATCCGCTACAAATTTATGTTCTATAATTTCACCTGGGACCTCACTGCAGCAAGGCAATCCTTCTACACCTTCCTAGTCAATTTGCTATTACAATCACCATGGCAACTTTTCCAAACCTTTCCTTAACTTCCTCATAGCTACCTTCTTAGCTGAGAAACTTCCATTATATTTCACTGAAAAAAAAACTGAGGTATCATCCTCTTCCCCTCATTTTGTATCCCTCAAATGTCTCCTACCACTATCTTCTTCACCCCCCAATCACATGAGGAGGTGACCTTCTTCCTTGGTATGGCAATCCTCTACATGTAGAAGGGACCCCATTCCATCCCATATTCTCCAGAAGATTGAATTCTCTATCATCCCTCATTAATCTTCCATCTCTCCTTGTCTGCTGACTGCTTCCTTACTGCCTATAAACATGCCCCTATCTCCCCTGTTCTCAAAAAACTTACTTGTTCCATTCATCTTTACTATCAGCCTACAACTTTCCTCCCTTTCGTGGACAAACTTCTTGAAAAGGCTGCAGTAATATCTGTCTCCACTTCCTTTTCTCTCACTGTCTTCCTAACCTTCTGCAGTCCGGCTTTGACCTCATCATTCAACTGCAGCTGCCCTTCTAAAGTCATCAGGTACAGCAGGAGTCTTGAAGTAGGAGGGTGCTCTTTGGACCAGAGGTTCTCCACATCCCATTTGGGATATTGGATTGGTGGAAGGAGGTTGTGCTTGTGTAGATGGAAGTAGTTGCTTTGGGGTGAATGGAAGATCTACCAGCTTGGATCTTTGCAACCTTTCCTCAGGGAACACATTGAGCTAAGCAGATGTCCTTCCTAAAATTGTCACTACAATTGAACTTGGCTTCCCTGGAGCCCATGGTGGTTTTGGACCTTTCAAGCTTATCTTTACCCCTAGTTTCTTGGAAGAGGAAGGCATTTCCCAATATGGGCCAAAGAGTCATTGCACCTCATAGTTACATCCTTCACCCTTCCTGGAAATCTTGATGCTTTCTGCTTCTTGGGAGATCTATCTCACCCTATTCTCTGTCCTGATCAGTTTAACTTAAACAAATTCAATAGCCTGTTAAGGCTAACTTTACCATTGGGAGAAATTTCATTTCTTCAGCTTAAGTTTCTGCCTCTGAGTCAAGTTCTCTCTGAAGGTTGCTTGCTCTGATGACCACCACCATTTTAAAGCCTTGCTTCCTACTTTTTGTACAGGTCATTTACAGAAGCCATCTAACTCCTGGCTCACTTCCAGAGCACAGATTGCCCCAGTGGATAGAACCAAGAACGATAACTGGAAACTATGGAGAAGCAAATTTGGATGGTCAGGCAAAATTTACTCACCATCAATTACCATGGCAATGGGGGGAGCCACAGAGGGCAAACACCCTCCAGTTATCTGCTTTTCTCTGGTAAATTGGTTTATTTCTTTTCACTCTATTTGCCCCATTTTGTTTTATTCACTCCATATCATGAACATTCCTAGGAGTTATCCTGCCATTGCAAATGCTGACTTCCTATCAACAGTGTAAAAGGAACACAGATTCTTTTGTGGCCCTGGGGGATAATTAATAGTGGCAGGCAGCTGCCAACACCTGGCAACGACCCTTTGCAGCTAGTTGTCTGCCTTTCCCTTAGGATTTTCAACATTATCAAAAGGTGGATTGTTTTGGTTGGCACCATTCTTACCTTTCACGGTTTTATTTTCAGGTGACCTAGGCCAGCACCCTGAGCTGCTGCTGTCTGTTTCTGCTGATAGTTTCTGTATTTAGGAGTAAAGGCGGAAGGCTTCAACCTCATAACTGTCTGAATGATTTCTAGAAACTTTGTCATCAGATCTCTGGGCTGTCCTGTATATTACCTTTACCCTCCCTACATCAATAGGTTGCTAAGGAGACACCTTTGCATTTGTCTTTTTCCTAGGTACTTTATTGAAAATCTTGAGTTATATACCTAAAATTAAAATACTAATGAGTATGTGAATATGAAAAGTGCAGCTAAAAGGCTGTTAAAATTGACTTTGAATCTGGTACAATTTGCTGTCATTCACTAGTAACTGCCTTCAGTCTTCCTGTCTGGAATAAAAATGACATATACATTATATTTACTCCTCAGCTAATACTCCTGTAAAGTCACATAATTGTCATTTAAAGGCTGTCGGTTGGTGGCAGGGCAATACAAAATATACCCTTGCATGTATTGGTTTTTTTACCTCCTTCTTGGCTAGAGGAGAAGACAGATTTGAAAACTGGGATTTAGGTCAGTTCTTTAAGGAACCAAAGGAAGAAATGAAGGCAGTTGAGGACCAGTAGCTCTACTCTGTTTGGGATTTTTTTGACCTCTTCAAGGATAGTTAGTACAAAGAAATAAAACAATTTGCTGGGGAAAAGAAGAAACTGGAGGGAGTTTCCCTTGATTTGCTCCTTCTGTAGCTCTCCTCACCGCGAAATTGGTTCTAAGGGGTGACATTTTTAAGATTCTGACAAGCTGGGCTTGAAGGTAAAGACAGACACGTTTTGTTTTGTTGGGAAGGATGGCATGAGACTGTAAGTTAGACCTGGAATGTAAACTCCATTTCTGCCTACCAGCCTAACAAATGCAGCTGTTAAATGACCTCAGAGGACCTGAGCTTAAGTCACTCTTCTGACTTTTAATTCCTACACAATGTTGGGCAGCTCATATAACTGTTTATTTGTGTTGTACAAACTTTTTTGTGTGTCCTTAAATTCATTAACATAATCCAAAATGCACATAAGCATAACATTATTTTACAAGATTGTCAAACAGAACAATTAAGTTTTTGATAGTACCAAGAATAGACCCCAGTGACATTTCATTAGAGTTCTTTAGTTTGACACTAATTCATTAATCAATACTCTTTGAACTTGGTCAATCAGAGACAATTATTACTTTTGTCCCCTTTTGGGGCCACTTGCCAGAATTAAATTTCTTGGAAACTCACCAAATTTCTTTGTAATGCCCACAAGAATATTGTGAGTCATTTTTGTCAAAATGTCTTAATGATACAAATAGACTGTCTTCAGAAATCAATCAATTAATCAGGTTTTTATTAAAGTTTACTGTGTGCCAGCCACCATGCTTGGTTCTGAGAATATCAGTACCAATAAGGAAACAATTCATACTTAATAATAACTAACATTTATATGGTGCCTACTATGTGTTAGGGGATTTACAAATATCTTGTTTGATTCTCACAACAACACTGGGAGGTGGGTGCTAGAATTTCCTCATTTCATAGAGGAGGAAACTAAGGCAAACATGTTAAATGACTTGCTCAGGGTAATGTAGCTAGTAAATGTTTATGGCTGGATTTTAACTTAGGTATTTCTGATTCCACACCTGGTGGTCTATTTACTGGGCCTCCTAACCACTCCTGCTTGAAAGGTACTAACTTTCTGTGGGGAGAGCCAAATACATAGAAAGACAAGCAGCAGAAATTTAAAGCCCAATATCTTTACCAAAAATGGAAATGAAATTAGTATGGCCTGGCTTCTTAGTGAACCAATTCTGGTTCTTAGTTTCAAATGTTTTCCTCTCTAAGTAGTCACAAGCCATCCTATGGATAATCCATTTTGTTTAATAAATCCATTTATTAGCCATCGGCTAATAAAATTTCATCCCATTATCTGACATGCAGTTTCTGAGATGCTCTTTTGGAAAGTTGAGCAATACCTTCCTGTTTCTCCCTCCCTCTCTCTGTCCCTCTCCCTCTACTTCTCCCTTTCCCTCTCCTTCTCCCTCTCCCTCTCCTCTGCCCCCATCTTCCCTGGTACCTCAAAGATAACCAACAATGATTCTGCAATCTTATCTGCAAATTCTTTAAGTAACCTGGTTGTAACTCAGACTTTTGGGCCTGAAGACTTGAGCTCATTGAAATGCCTTGGTGTTCCCAGACTGTTTCCTTACATACCTTAGTGTTGCCCCTCTGTTCTGTATTTTCCAGCTTGAAGGACATTCTCTTTGATAGAGAAAATAGAATCAAAGTAGGGGTTGAATATCTCTTCTTGCTGCTAGCTACTAACCTTACACCATGTATCTGAAGCAGTAAGTGTATGTCTTCTATTTCTTGTGCTTCATATTTCAAAAAGCCCATCCTATTACCCTTAGTTGTATTTATTTTTTTCTTTTGGCTTTTTCCTTCCTTCCTTCCTTCCTTCCTTCCTTCCTTCCTTCCTTCCTTCTTTTTGCTTTTTCTTCTTTACTTTTTTCTTCCTTCCTTCTTTCTTTTTGCTTTTTCTTCTTTCCTTTTTTCTTTCTTTCTTCCTTCCTTCTTTCTTTTTGATTTTTCTTCTTTCCTTCCTTCTACAGATGAAGAAACAGTTCCAGAGAGATTATAAGTGACATACCTAAGGTCACCCAGGCATTAAGTGGCAGACACCTTCTATTGTATTCCTAATGCTTAGTACATAGTAAATGCTTACTAAATGCCTTTTAATTCATTCAAAATGACCTCTTTGGGAACTAGTAGCAGAGTAAAGATTTTCTCTTTCAATATCATTCCTTTATCTCCCTCTTTGGCATCATTTGCAATTTTGCCACTAGAATTTCATTTCTTAGAATTTTGTACTCCTTCTGAGCCATCTTCATTATTATCTCACATTTTTTTTCACTTCTCCAAACCCTTTGAAATCATTTTTCCTCATTTGTATAGAGGACAAGTCTGACTTAGTATCTTTCCTTGGTGATTATGAACTTTGAGATGGTTTTACTCACTTTCTCCAAGCTTCCCACAGCTTATAGCTCACTAATGAATTCCTCTTGGTTTGTTGGACACAAGTCTTGAAGAACAGATCTTGTTGTTTCTTCTATCCTCACAAGGGATGAGAAAGACAAGTCAAAATATTATTAGCGTATATCATGGAAGCAGCCTTCCTCTAGAGAAATTACTTGGGAGAATGAGTTGGGGGAGCAGCCAAAATGGGGTTATCATTATGTCATTTTGCCAATTTCATGATTTATGTTATAGAAGCATTATCCATATTCTCCATTTGGTTAAACAGTCTATAGGAAACTTCTACTGATTCATTTTTTCTTGTCCAAATGGTTTCCCCTATGTTTTCATTTCTGGGGGTGGGGAATGCAATTTTTAGTCTCTGAAGGTCACTGGAAGAGTCCCTTTGGTTTTTGTTGTTAAAAACAGATGCTCTCCTAGGCATGATGTCCCCAGATGAAACAGAGAAATATTTTTGCGATAGAAATTCACCAGGAAGTTGTTGAAGTTTATGATAAGAATACTTTCAGCTGAGCAAGAGCATCAAAGGAATATTCTGTGTTTAGGGAAGGAAGACCAAACCCCAGTGAATAAATGTCATCTGGAGGCCACATGTCTAAAAACGAGCAGTCATTTTTTATAGTATGTAAATATACCAGATAAGCCAAGGAGTAAGGCATCGTGAAATGTTAAGGAGAAAGTCCCTTACTTCTAAACAGGCAGAACAGAACTCTCCCTCCTTTCTCTCCCCCAAACAACAACAAAATATCAGTGTAAAAATGGTATTTATTCTTGTTTCACACTCCCCTTGGAGGCAATGTCAGATTCAAAGGTAAGATCTATTTGCAACAGTGCACTCCCCCGCTGCAGGAGGTCCACTGCAGGGAGTCAAGACTTGGCATGCTAAAAGGAACAGACCCAAAGGAACTCTTAGTTTCTTTTTCCCTCTTGGTGTCATACATATTGCTGATGGTGGCCAGGTGGAGAATTTGGCTATCCTATCTAATTGCTCATAACAAGAGAAATAAGTGTATCACATAGTAACTGTGAGCTACCCCCAGATACAAATTAAGGAGAACCAAAGTGCACTTAGAAGAAATTAAGAAAGCTTCAGAATGGCAAGTGACTTTAAAAAATTCATTCTCTTTCCATTTCAGTTTTACGATTAATGGCAAATGAATAAATGAGAAGACAAAGAGGGGGAGGTAAGAGCGAGGGATGATTACTTTAACAAAGCTTTTATAGACATTATATTCTAATGGTCTGAGTGAAGAGATGGATTTTCAATCATTTCCCCCCACCCAGTGATAAAGAATACTATTAAATAATTTAAAAAAACCCAACCTTTAAGCTAATTCAATGTGTTTGGGATTTCAACAGTACAGAAATCACAAAAGTTTAATTTATTCTAATTGGCAGAAGTCATGTTATAGCCCTCTTCTCATTGTGGTAGAAGGCCAAATTCCACTTATGGGTAGAATTTTATTTCCTCAGTAATATATTAATATAGATAATACAAGATTGCATTGCACAGAAAATAGAGAAGTAGTCTTAGAGCAAGGAAGAGCTAGGTTTGAATCTTACCTTTGATACATTTTGCCTATGTGCCCCTTGGCAAATCATTTAACCTCTTACTGTTCCTGGCACTTCCCTTAGATTTGAAAATGTAGAGTAGCAGCTGACATTCTTTGGTAGGAAGAACTTTCTCACTGAGAGTTTACTGTCAAGGAAATCACAGATCTGAACCCCTCCCAATTCCAATCCCAGGTATAAGCTACTTGGAAGTGCTAGGGGAATCACAAATTTAACTTCTAGTGTATATAAATAACCTCCTCAGTGCTAAAGGGAAACATAAAGAGCAAAGATCATCATTGTTATTGGTTGCATAAAGAAGATCTAATTAAAAAAATAAAGTAAATCAGGCTAGATCTGGTCATTCAATATAATCATTTTTATTGAATAGTTAAAAATTTTTCTACTGATATAATACTTTAAGTTTAACAGTGTTGGAAAGCAGTCTAATAGAACTAGGCATAGACCAACATCTCACACCACATATCAAGATAAGCTCAAAATGGGTACATGATTTAGACATAAATGGCAATATCACGGGCAAATTAGAGGAGCATAGAAAAAATTTACCTGACAGATCTATGGATAAGGGAAGAGTTCATGACCAAACAAAAGACAGAGGATCATAGGAAGTAATCTAATAATGCTGATTACATTAAATTAAAAAGGATTTGCTCAAATAAAACCGATGCAGCCAAATTTAGAAGGAAAGACGGAAACTGGGAGAATTTTTTTTCAGCGAGTTTCTCTGATAAAGATCTCATTTCTCAAACATATAAAAATAGGCACTATACCTCAGTTGATAAATGATCAAATGATATTAACAGACAAAAAAAGAAATAAAAATATTCATAGTTATATAAAAATTGTCTAAATCACTAATTATAAGAGAAATGAAAATTAAAACAAGTCTGAGGTACCAAATCAAACCAATCAGATGGGTTAACATGATGGAAAAGGAAAGTGACAAATACTGGAGGGGATATGGGAAAAATAGTTACACTGATGCATTGTTGGTGGAGTTGTGAACTGTTCCAACTTTTCTGCAAAACAGTTTGGATATATGCCTAAAGGAATATAAAACTCTGCATCCCCTTTGACCCAGCAGTACCACTAATAGGTCTGTATCCCAAAGAAATCAAAGAAAAAGGGAGAGGGTACACATATACAAAAATATTTATATCAACTCTTTTTTAATGGCAATGAGTTGGAAGTTGAGGGGATGACCATCAGTTGGAGAATGGCTGAAACAAGTTGTGGTATATGATTGTGATGGAATATTATTGTATTCTAAGAAATGATGAAAATTTCCAAAAAACCTGGGAAGACTTAAGTGAACTGATGCAAAGTGAAGTAAGCAGAACTAGGAGAACATTGCATACAATATCAGCATTATTATAATGATAATCTACTGTGAAAGACTTGGCTTTTTTGATGAATACAATGAATCACAACAATTCCAAATAATTCTATAGTGAATTATAAAAAAAATCCATAGTAAAAAATATACTCTGTCTCCAGAGAGGGAACTGATAAACTATGAGTTTAGATTGAAGTATATTTTTTCACTTTATTTTTCTTGTCTTTTTTTGCAACATGGCTAATGTAAAAATGTTTTTCATGACATCATATGTAGAATGGGTATCATATTTCTTGCCTTTTTAATGGATGGTGGGATAGGGAGGGAGAGAATTTGGAACTCAAAGATAAAAAAATTAAGAGAGGTTTTGATACAATAAAAAAGATTAAAATACTTTATGCCTAATTATCTCATTTGGTTCTTACAACAATTGTGTGAGGAGATTACTAAAGATATCATCATCTCTATTTTTCAGATAAGGAAACTGAGTCTTAGAGAGGTTAAATGACAGTAACATAGCTAGTATAAATATCTAAGGGAGGATTAGAACTTAAGTATCTTCTGACTTCCAATCCAGTATACTTTCTACTATACTGCTTGGTTGCCACAGAGAGAAAGAAAAAAGAAATAAAGAGAGAAAGGAAGGAAGGAAGAAGGAAAGGGAGTGAGGAAGAAAGAAAGGGAGAGGAAGGGAAAGAGGAAGAAAGGAAAACGAAAGCAAAGAAGGAAGGTGGAAAGGAAGAAAAGAAAGAAAAAGGAAGAAAAGATCAAGGCATCACATTACTTTATTACTGGGGAAAATGATTGACAATGTATCTATTCACTCTGACTATTAGAATATAATGTCTATAAAAGCTTGGTGTTGGAGTAATCATCCCTCAAAGGTTGAGAATGGCCAAGTGAGTTTGCGCTGTTTCTGAAACAGAGATAATGTGTAGACATACCTTGGTAATCCAGTAACGAATTTGTGGCTCCTGAAGAAAGAGAGAGGATTAAAGGCGGGAAGTATTCTATTTTTCTCCATCTACTGCTAAAATTGGATATAGATTAGTAATTTTTATCTGCCTCACTTGGTTGCATATCTTCATGAAGAAATATGAACATATCATAATTCAAAAAGCTTTCCATTGGACTTTACAAGTACTGGAATAGATCTCATTTTCTTCTGCAGGATAGAACCAGACTAAATGCCTTTTCCCCACTGGTACTCCTATAAATTATCATTACTTTTTCAGATGGTTTTCTACCCACGTGGCTATGTTTTTACTTGCAAAATTAGTTCACATGGTCCTGAACAAAATTTTATCACATGCTTTATGTAAATGAAATATTTAACAGGTAATGAATTCCCTTCCCTCATTGCTAAATGTAATCTGGCTCAATTGAAAAAAATATATTTTAATGAGTCTCCTGTCTTTTCATTGTTTCAATATTTATTCATTTTTTTCTTTAAATGCTTATTGAGAAATGTAACAATCCATTGGAGAATTTAGCTTTAGCCTAGTTGCCCATCTGGAGAATTCAGGGACCTCTAGAGAATTCATCTGTCAGAGCAGGATCATATGGAAAGATCATAGGGTAGTGCTATTTAGGAGTTCTAGCAGGTGTGTATGTGTGTATACATGTGTGTGAAGTATTTAAAATTAATTACATTTTTTTTCATCTGTCTTCTTTCACTTTGCTCCCCCTAAATAATAATATTCCTTTCTACTAACAATTAAAGATTAATCAAAATGGAAAACTTTTGCTTATTAATGTTTGTAGAATTTAAACATTGTTATTAGGTTCACACTTACTAAGACTTTACTTTGGAGCCTGGGATACATTGGCCAAAGGAAACCAAATGTTACCAGTTTCCTCGCTTTGAACCATGGGAGCTGCTGGCCACATTCTATTTCTACATTTTAACGAGTCTATCCTGGAGCACATCCCATCTAAGCTAGTTCAGGTCAGTGTTAAATGACCAGTTTCCCTTTAGGTCAATGAGCATTGCTTGGCATAGACCAATTTAGGATGCTGTTTCTGTCTGGTCTGTCTGGGCATTGGTCTGTGTTGGGGACCAGAGGGAAGAAAGCATAACAAGAGAAAAGAAAATAAAGGGGGTAGTGAAAGAAGAAAGGTAATGAGAGAAATAAAAAATAAGGAGAAAGAAATTAATTAGAAAATGAACTAGAAGAAAAGAAGTTGGGAAAGACAGGGGTAAAGCTATAAAGATCAGGAGATAGAAGGAAAGCAAAAGTGAAAAGGTTTTCCCCACTCATTCCTTTAGATCTCTTTCTTCAAAGTAATGACTTTAATTTATCTAATCTTAACTCCCCCCCCCAAATAAAAAAATGCTTCTGAGTATGGGATGGTTATTATCATATTCATTTTGGAGAAATTGAGATTCAGAGATTAGCATTCATATTTCCTAAAATTCTATGATTTAGAGTTGGAAGGAAGACCTCAAAGATCAACTCTATCTCTTACCCAAAGCAGAGATCCTTTCTGTCATATATCTAATGGGGGAAGGGAAGGGGTACCTCTCTCTCTCTCTCTCTCTCTCTCTCTCTCTCTCTCTCTCTCTCTC
>NW_027186457.1:20289461-20297620 GCF_028583685.1 Petaurus breviceps papuanus | reverse complement strand
CTCTCTCTCTCTCTCTCTCTCTCTCTCTCTCTCTCTCTCTCTCTCTCTCTCTCTCTCTCTCTCCAGGGTCAGGGAACTTAAAATTCTTACCTCCTGAGGGAAGCTCATCTGATTTTTTGGATAGCTTTAATTTGAAATATTTTCCAATGTAAAAAAATTAATATTCATTTAAAAATATTTTGAGTTCCAAATTCTTTCCCTCCATCCCTCCTCTCCCATCTCATTGAAAAGGCAAGCAATTTGATATATTATACATCCACAGACACACAAAACATATTTCCATATTAGTCATGGTGCAAAAAAAAATACAGACCAAAAAAAAAAAAGCCAAACCCAACCCAGCAGCAAGGTCAAGAAAAATAAAGTTTAAAAAGTAGGCTTCAATAAGCACTCAGTGTTCATCATTTCTCTCTTTGGAGGTGAATAGCGTTTTTCATCATAAATCCTTCAGAACTGTCTTGGATCATTGCATTGCTGAGAATAGCTAAGTCATTTACAGTTTATTATCATATAATATTGTTGTTACTGTGTACATTTTTCTCATGGTTCTGTTCATTCATTTTGCATCAATTCATAAAAGTCTTTTCAGTTTTTTTGAAAGCATCTGCTCATCATTTCTTATAGTACAATAGTATTGCATCACAACCATATACCACAACTTGTTCAGCCACTCCCCAATTAATGGCCATCTCAATTTCCATTTCTTTGCCACCACAAAAGAGCTGCTATAAATATTTTTGTATGTACAGATCCTTTCCCTTTTTTGGGTCTCTTTTGGATACAGAGGTACTAGTGGTATTGCTAGGTCACAGAGTATGCACAGTTTTATAGCCCTCTAGGCATAGCCTACACAATGGATCAGTTCACAACTCTACTCTGTTTTAGTGTTTCAGTTTTCCCACATCTCCTCCAACATTTATCATTTTCCTTTTCTGTCATATTAGCCAACTTGATAGGTGTGAAGTGGCATCTCAGAGTTGTTTTAATTTGCATTTCTCTAATCAATACTCCTTTAGAACATTTTATTCATATGATGATAGCTTTGATTTCTATACCCAACTGAGTATGTATGATATTCCCTCTTTTAATCAATTCCAATGAAAGTAAGGTTCAAGCATTGTCCACCCACCCATTTCCTCTCCACTATAAAAGCTTTTTAATGCTTCTTTTATGTGAGATAATTTATCCCATTCTGCCTTTTCCTTCTCCCTTCTACCAGTACATCCCCCTTTCTTACCCTTTAATTTTATTTTTTTAAATATTATTCCATTAGACTCAACTCACATCCATGCCCTCTGTCTATGTATAGTCCTTCTAACTGCTCTAGTAATGATATATAAAGTTACTAGATTTTACAAGTATCCTCCTTCCATCTGGGAACGTAAGCAGTTCAACCTTTTTGAATGTCTTATAATTTCTCTTTCCTATTTACGTTTTTATGCTTGTCTTGTATTTGCAAGTCAAATTTTCTATCCACTTCCAGTCTTTTCATCAGGAATGCTTGGAAATGCTCTATTTTATTAAATGTCCATTTTCCCCCCAAAGGATTATACTCAAATTTTGTTGTGTAGGTGATTCTTGGCTGTAATCCTAGCTCCTTTGCCTTCAAGAACATCATATTCTAAGCTCTCTGATTCTTTAATGTAGACATTACTAAACCTTGTGGTTCCATGATATTTGAAATATTTCTTTCTGACTGCATGCAGTATTTCCTCCTTGACCTAGGAGCTCTGATGTTTGGTTATAATATTCATGGGAATTTTCATTTTGGGATATTTTTCATAAGGTGACTGGTGGATTCTTTTGATGTTTTTTTTAAACTTTTTTTGGAGGGAAGAAGGAAAGGCAATTGGGGTTAATTGCCCAAGGTCACATGGTTTTTAAGTGTTAAGTGTCTGAGGTCAGATTTGAACCCAGGTTCTCCTGACTCCAGGGCCAGTGCTCTATTCACTGCACCACCTAGCTGCCCTCAAGATTTATTTTATCCTCTGGTTCTAGGCTATCAGGGCAGTTTTGCTTAGTTAATTAATTTGAACTCAAGAGGAAAACTTCAGTTTATCACTATAATTTTCTTCTAGCCACTTGTTATATGCTTCAGTGGTATAGTGTTATATACTATGGTACAGTAGGAAGACTGATGACCCTGGAGTTGGAAGTTGTGGGCTCAAATTCCACTGCTGGTGTTTACTACCTATGTGATCTTGGGCAAAACTTCCAAGCTCCATGGGCCTGAGGTTCCTCACCTGTAAAATAAAGCAATTGCACTAGATAGGCTCTGAGCTTCCTTGCAGCTCTAAATCCGTGATACTACGATGTTCAGCTATACAATGTTATTTTTTATCCAAATTTGGTCTTTGAATGTATTAGATCATGTTGTCAGTTTCTTTTTATCCACAATTTGGATAAGCTTGTCTTATATGCCTTCATCCAAGTCATTGATAAAAATATTGATCAGAACTAGTCCAATGACAAGACCTCTAATTGTACTCCACTAGGGGGTATCCTCCCAGGATGAAATTGATCCATTTATCATCACTCTCTTGCATCAATTCTATCTCTTCTGAGACTACCTAACTCTACCATCATTTAATCCATATCTCTTAATTTTGTCTGAAAGATTGCTGAATACCTTCCTGAAATTCAGAGACACTATGCCCCCAGCATTTCTCTGGTTTACTGGTCTGGTATTCTGTTGAGCAAAGCAATGAGGATGATTTAGTATGACTTATTCTTAGTGAACCCATGCTGGTTCATGTAGTTCAGTTCTTTCCTTTCTCCTTTCCTTTCATAAACCATATTTTTAGTAATTTCATTCCAAAATTTTACCAGAAATTGACTGCACAGTCAATGGTTCAGTTTGAAGTAGCTACCTTCCACTCTCACTCTTTGAATGTTAGATTCACCTGAAACATCTCTCATAATCATCACAATTCCCTAAACTTACCAGAATATTATGCACACCCAACCTGACATTCTTACATCACCCTCAGATCTATTTCCTCTAGGGCAAGTGACTTCAAGTCATTTGAAGCATTCTCTTAACATTTCCTTATTTACCTGAAGTCCAGTTTTCTATTAATTATTTTCCCCTCCATCTGAAGGGCTTTTTCCTTGGTACAGAAAATAAAGTGAAATAGGGATTTTAGTAGGTGTTCCTTCTTTGTCATTTATTCATACCCACTCTGAGTAAGTTACTTTTCCCTTCCTTGATCTTCCTCTTGTACTCAACATAACTTTTAAAAAGCCTTTTTTTGGTTGTCTTGATCATTCATCTCAACCCTCAGATAATAATGAGTATCAGGTTTCATGACATTATTTTAATTTGTAAATATAAATTAAAAAAATTATATTCTCAGATACCCTGCTCTCTCTTCTATCTCTTGTGCATGTCTTCAAAAAATCTGAGCTCATTGGTCAGTATCCAGAGCACCTATACTGGTCTCTTTAGTCCTTTCCCCCATTTCTTTCTCACTGGCATCCAATTGTGACTTCCCCCTAGAATTTCATTTTTTAGAACTCAAAATGCCCTTTACCTCATAGGCTGACTTCTGACTTTTTAGAGGTTCAGATCAGAGGATTCTCTATATTCTATTTTTGAATTCTTTGAAATCTACTCTACTCAAGCCTGAGGTACAAAAAGACTACACCTAGTGTTCCCCTCTTATCTATCAGGAATTCTAAAATGTAACATTCCTATTATTTCCACTTCTGACACTTCAAGTTCAGGTTGAATTGCCATTCAACTTCTGAAGGATTAAATGATCAACAATACAAGTCAGGAATTTATCACCTGTTCTGCTTTTATTTCCATTTTTCTTGTTGGTGTTAAGTTGTTGGTGAAGGTGGATTGCAAAGGAATCACTAGATTCATGCAGAGCTATGACAAGGCACAAGTAGAAAGAGTGATGGGAGAGGTCAGCTCAAAGGTTTGGATCTCAGTCTTTGCTCATGGTAGAGGTATATTGGGTAGCTTTCCCTTCCTGGGGCCCACTCCAGTGGAAAGCTCTGATTTAGGGTTTGAGCTTGGGACTTTTAGAGATGTAGACTGAGATGAAGAGAGACTCGCTGGTATGTGACAGTCTTCCATTACTGGATGGGCAATAGTTGCCCCCACTGGCCTGGCCCAGGGCTTTGGCTCTTTTGAGATACTCTTGCTGTGCCATCTTGGCACTGCAGTCCCTCCCTCCCCAGATTTTGGCAGCCGTTGTCTGCAGAGGTCGACCATAAGAAAAGGTCAGGATCCACGATTTGGGCAGGGGACATTTGTTGAGTACACTGAGGATCACAGTGGCATCCTCTTCACTCTGGCCTCCAGACATGAAGGCTATACCAGGTACCGCAGGAGGCACAGAATTGCGCAGGGCTGTTATAGTTGCTACTGCAATTTCCTCCATGGAAAACTTCTGGCAACAGTCGTGGCCTGGTATTACCATGTTGGGTTGAAGCACAGTCCCCTCAAGGAAAATATGGTGGTCATTCAGAGACTTGAGTACAGAAGCCAGAACCTTCTCGGTGACAAACTGAGATTGCTTCAGGTTATGGTTTCCCTCGTTGAGGATGTCTGGCACAATGAGGGGTACCAGGCCATTCTGCTGGCAAACGCTGGCATACCGCCCCAGCACATTGGAGTTTTCCCAGATCGCGAGAGGAGAGGGTGTGCTCTCCCCGATCTTCAGGACACACCTCCACTTGGCAAAGTCAGCCCCATCTTTCTTGTACTGCGCACAGCGCTCGGCCAGGCCATCCAGCCCTTGGGTGGTAGTTTCATTATTGGTCCCCTGCAGGGGTACGACGCCCCTGTCCACCTTGATGCCCACCACAGCATCCTTGCTCTTGATGACGTCGGGGAAGGACCGGCCATCATCGCAGTTTTGATAGAAGGCCTCGTGGGAAAGGCTGATCCCGCTGATGTAGTTGCGTATTTCATCATCGGCGGTCACAAACAGCTGGCGATAGCGGCGCCTGTTGTCTTCCGTGTTCTCAATGCCCAGACAGGACAGCCGCTTATTCATGGTACAGAGGGACTCATCCAAGACCAGGATCCCTTTGCCCGGAGCGACGAGCCGCGTGACGATCTCGGCTAGGTCTTTCTTTTGTTCTGGTGTCAGGGCTTGGGCAGACATGTTAACTTGGAAGGGGCAGTTTCCTGTTGGGGAAGGAGACTGGAGAGAGAGCCTCGGCCTCCGGAAGATGGGACTGGCCCGTGAGCGAGCGGGAACTAACAAAACTACTTATAATCCGAATTCGAACGTCCCACATTCCAAAGCCGAACAGGGCAATGGAACTGGAGAGGGGGTGCAGCAAAGGCGGAGTCTGCCCATTTAAAGGAACCTTTCCTAGAAGTGGGCTTGCTTGCTTTTTTCTTTTCTTTCGGAAGGGGAGGGAACGTTTCTTTTCATCTGGCTAAGGATGGGTGTCCAGGGTCTGAGTGTAAATCCTCTCTAGCAGCAACGCCTGAGAAAGTGAGTTTGCTTCTTTTTGGGACCCATTTCCCCACCCCCTCCTCAGGTAAGAGAAGGCTAGGTGGGCACTGAGTAGCTAGAATGCAAGCACGTTATGGGCAGGGACGGTTTCCTTTGTAGCCAAGGAGAATGCTCCACACATAGTAAATGCTTATTCATTGATTGGAAGAACACAGACGAGACAGCTGAGACACTGAGACTCAGTGGAAGGGTTATATTCAAGGCGGATTCTAGTCCCTCCCGAGAGAACACAAGAAGCTCATCTGCTTGGTCTCTGGTGACTGGGCCTGCTTCCTAGATCACCGACCGCGCAATCAGGAATGGCAGAGAGCTCCGCTGAGCTGCCCTTTCCTCCTTGGTCTAACACAGTGAGCAGGGAAATAGCTTACCTTTTGTTCTTTTAAGGCGCTTTCTCTTCCTGGGACTTCTAGTGTAGCAAAGGACAGCAGGAAGGGGATTAATCCTTTCCTCTGTCTCCCAGGAGCAGAAAATGACTAGTGGAAGAAACACATGATGAACCTCATATACTTATCCAAGAGACCTAAGGAACGAATTCGTAGACCTCCAGCTCCTGGTTTGCTGCTGCTTTTCAGGTGCATTTTCTGAACACAGATCTGAGACTGACTTAGGGCTATTTATGTCTTGTTTATTTATTTATTTTTTTGTGACAGGAGAATTAAGGGCTGTCCCATATTAATTTCCAAGCAGGATGGAGGAAGTAATAGTTTCAGGAACAAAAGCTCCTGAAAATGAACTTTCCATTCAATAGTTCTTGAAATTTGACACAAAATTTCTCATAGAAAGGAGATTTCCTCAGCAGCATCTTCCTTGATTTCAGAAAGAAGAACAGTAGAGCCTCACCCTGAGGGACTAAATACCATAACAACAACAACAGGCAAGACATCTGAACCTCCCCAACATGCCTACTTGCCAAGGGTTGCTTGGTCAGGGCAGGTACTGGGGGAAAAAGAAGTATTTGTTCAGCATCCTAGTGAGGGGCTTTATTTAAATACACCTTTCTGAACTTCTTGATTGTCTCTTAGGGATCTTAGTCATTTTCTATAGTGGCAGAAACCATACCCAATTCCCCTACTGCACACTGTGTGGGAATTGAGGACTCAATTATCTACTTTGGGGGAAACAGATTCGAGTCATAACTAAGATTTATTCTGGAGATTACCCCAAGAGTAATCTAGGGTCAGGGTCTAAGTCAAAGAGAGAGGACACCCTTTGGGTGTCAGGTCCCAAGAATTAGACCCCATAATGTCAACCCAGAGTTCTTGGGGTACCAGTGAATTTCAAGGGATTGGCCCAGAAGTACATATATTAAAATACAAAGCTATTCTGCTACTCTATCTCATCTCTCATTTTTAATGCATATTTTTTCATTGCCATCTTCCAATCATGAATCATGTTCTGTGATTATTATAAGGTCATGGGATGTCTGTAGGAGCTTCAGAAGCAGTGCAATATTTTTTAAGGACTTGAAGACATATGGCCATGGGACAAGTAGCATAGCGTCATTGAAAAATCAGTGGATCTTAAGTACAAGGACCTGGGTTCACATCTCACCTTTATAACTTACCACCTATGAGATTCTTGGGCATATCAGTCAATCAATCAACAAATGTTTATTTATGTGGCAGGCACTGTTCTAGGTGCTGAGGATACAGGTATAGGTACAAGAGTGAAAATGAGCCTTACCTCCAAATGCTTTTGCATTCTAATGGGGGCTATAAGTAAGAATTGGTGACTTTGCACAACACTCCTGCATTTAATTCAAAGTTATGTCATCATCTCCCTCATGTTGTGGTCCTCTTTGAGAATGAAGGACAAGCCACAACCTGCGAATGGTCCTAACTGGCTGAATGAGGACCCAGCTGGCCAGTTCCACTTTCTCCTCCCCTCCCCTCTTTCCTCCACGTCCTCTCCCTTTACCTGAGGGTGTCCGGCCCAAAGGAAGGTACATTTTGATGGCCAAAAGCTACCTACTTGGGTTTACTCACTAAATTTCTTTCTCAAAGATCAACTCTTAAACCTAATTCACTTTGGATCTTATGGATTGGACAAACAATAGGTCCCTGCTGAAGCACTACTTAATGGTTGATTTTTGGGCCCTCCTGGCTCTGAGTGAATGTAAATAGTAACTATGTCTCTTTTGACCAGCAACCCAGAGGGTCTTCCCCTCCCAGTTTGACTTTTTTTGTTTTCAGATTAAAGGGGCCATCCCTTGACTCAATTCTTAAAAAGGCCTATTCATTGAATGGGCATTGCCTCAAAGTGAGAACCTGAAAAGACCTCAGCTTAAAAGGGCCAAGGTCTCCCACAGCGTCCTGAGCCAACCCCAAGTTGTCCTGACTGATATCTGATCTGTATGACTCTGGAGGAGAAAGTGAGGCTGGTGACCTTGCAAAGTCCTCCCTCATTCAGATAAAATCAATTGCAAGTCATGTCATCATCTCCCTGATGTCATAGTCCTCTTTGAATGAAGGACAAATCACAGTAAATCCATTAAAATATGAGCTACATAAATCTCCACCTCTTCTTTCTCCTCGTCCTCCTCATACTTTTTCTTCTCTCCCTCCCTCCCTCTCCCTTTCTCTCTCTCTGTCTCTCTCCCTCTGTCTCTGTCTCTGTCTGTCTCTCCCTCCTCTCTCTCTCTCTCTCTCTCTCTCTCTCTCTCTCTCTCTCTCTCTC
>NW_027186457.1:20237248-20289451 GCF_028583685.1 Petaurus breviceps papuanus | reverse complement strand
CTCTCTCTCTCTCTCTCTCTCTCTCTCTCTCTCTCTCTCTCTCTCTCCCTCCCCACCCTAGCACCCACATCATAATATTGAATTGGAGTAGCATATAGAGGCAAATAAGACATGAAGATCAGGCAAATGAAGCATTCTTAGCACTTCATAGAGACATCTCTTGGTGCGTAGAAGAACAGGTCTCCAGAAGATTCCTGGTGTGCCTCATATTACAACTGGAAACTCTGCCTCCCTAAGTCTATGTGACTTTGTCTGTCTTCTCCAGCACCTAGACAGAGCCAAAGGAGGAGCTGTGTGCTCCCTCGGGACAGCTGACTGCTCTGCTGCTGGAGTTGTCCCCTGCTGAACTTCTACCCTCTCCACCCATGTTCTTCTGAGGCTTTGACCCTTGCTTTCCACTTTTCTCTGCTGCTCCTCTCCAGTCTGGAGGTCCATCCTATCGCTGCATCTCCCCTCAGCATCTTATTCTTCAAATTAAATTATTAAAGGCAATCACGTCTATGTGGCGTTGGTCAAGCCACAAAAGCTATTGGGGGCTAGGTTCAAATTCATACTCTATATACTGCTCCTCATTCATGTCCAACTCTTGGTGAACATTTGGGGTTTTCTTGGAAGAGATGCTGGAGTGGTTTGTCATTTCCTTTTCCAACTCATTTTACAGATGAGGAAACTCATATGACTAGGATTAAATGACTTGCCTAGGGTCACACAACTAGTAAGTGCCTGAAACCAGATTTGCATTTAGAAAGATGAGTCTTCCTGACTTTAGGCCTGGTACTCTCTCACTGTGCCATACTCTAAATACCATTTGGTAGCTTCCAGTCTATTATAGTCTTTCAGTCTCTTTTTAGCTCTTGAATGGTGAGAATATTAAGAAAGAAAAGTTGTGTTGATTTAATCTTTAGTCTTTCTCCAGGTCTTTGTCTTTGATTGTGTTGAAGCTTTCCCTTGCTAGTGACATGTGTCCCCTATGTAACTTGTACAAGTCTCTTACTTTTCAGATATAGGCCTGTAGAGTAAATTTGAATTTTTTTCCCATTAAACTGGTGCAAACAAGGTTATGCTATCCACTTTAAAGAGAACATCACCCTTGGATGAGCAGTAGAGAAACCCAGGACAAGCTCAATAACTGGCCATCTATGGCATATCCTGTTTATTGGTATCCAGGAAACTGAAAATCATCCTGTTTTCTTTATCCAGGCCACAGCTGTCTTGGGCCAGGTTCCAATCATTTTGATCTGGTGAGGATTCTTGTTGGCAAAACAACCTGGCAGTGAATGGGCTAGAATAACAGTGGTGACAGCTGAAATGCATTTCATCATTTTGATCTAGGTGAACGTTCTCAGTAGTATTGCTTGAAGACCATATGTTTTCTCCTCCTACTATTGTAGCATAAGAGATTTCTGAAAGCATCAAAAAGGCATTTTCTTTTTCTTCATTAAACTTTTGAGAACTAGAAATTATGAGATGGTGTTGGCTAATACATCATTTTGTAAAACATGAAAATCAATAACTTGAAAAATGGAAAATATCTCCCCCCCATAAACCTCTGAGGAATCAATTTATCAAACATCACAACAAATTCGTTAGTTCTAATTATGATGTATCTCATTTTAAATATTTCTTATACTGTAATTGATCAAAAGTCTTCCTAAAAGACTTCCCAAAGCAATTCATTAGTCCAATAAAAAATAATGAGAGCTAGAATGAGAATGCACTTATTTCTAAATCATTGTGTTAGAGAGAAGCTTAGCAGCTGCAGGCTGGCATAGAGAGAGATCAGATACAACTGATTTATCAAAATGGATTGATCTCATCAGTTTATATTCTGGAGTATCTGAGTAAAAGACACCATTAGGGTATAGTACAGTTCACCAAGCTGGACCAAAATAAAGCAGATTCTAGTCACATTATGTGTTGTGCCATCAGGAGTTGTCAAATTTAGAATTTATTCAGCAGCAAAGTTTTGTTTATTCATTTAAATGATCAATAAACAGGAGAAATACACGTTTTTCTTCCTATAGCAAAAGGAACAGATTTTAAAAACCTTCTTTCAAACTAGAGGCTACTCCTATTCTTACCCCAAACAATAAAAACCTATTGGAATATTGCATGTTTTGGTCAATGAGCAAAACTAATGGAGTGAGAAAAGTCAAGCAGGGACTTCCAACACAGGTGTAGAACATGTAGGTCATCCCTATAGTCATCTCTCTCTCTCTCTGTCTCTGTCTCTCTCTCTCTGTCTCTGTCTCTCTTTCTCTCTCTGTCTGTCTCTCTCTGTCTCTCTCTGTCTCTGTCTCTCTCTGTCTCTCTGTCTCTGTCTGTCTGTCTCTGTCTGTCTGTCTCTCTCTGTCTCTGTCTCTCTCTGTCTCTCTGTCTCTCTCTCCCCCCCCCCCCTCCCCGTCCCAGACAAAAGAGCTATTAGACTCTGGAGTTAGAGGACTCAGCTTGAAATCCTGGCTCTGATCATCTAATTCCTGTGTGACCTTGAAAAAGTCACTTAACTTCCTCAGGCCTCAGTTTCCCCATCTATAAAAAATAAAGGAGTTATCTACCTCTAGGTCTATGATTTACTTGTTTAAAGATCAGTTTCCTTATATCTACTGTGACCCAGATCAGTTGATTGCAACTGATATTGGACCATCTGGGAAGCCCCGTTACCAATTCTAGATCTCGGGCTTTTCCCTAAGCTCTCAGTAGGAACCCTAAGATATTGTAAACTCTTCACATATGCACAGAACAGGCGGATCACGCACAGATCCCCCATATCACATTGTTTTTATTGAAGGGGAGTGTATGCTAGAATGTGACAATTACATATACACACATGTATACACTCATATATGCAACATACATGTGCGTACATATACACAATGTATTCTGCACATGTATGCACAGTATTTAGATACAGAAAGCATTTGAGGCATGTATGTATATATGTACATGTGTATGTGCATGCATTCATACAGGGCAACTAGGTGACAGTGACAGCTGAAATGCATTTCATCAGTGCTGGGCCTGGAGTCTGGAAGACTCATCTTCCTGAGTTCAAATCTAGCCTCAGACACTTACTAGTTGTATGACCTGTTCAAGTTATTCAACCCTGTTTGCCTCAGTTTCTCATCTGTCAACTGGGTTGAGGAAGGAAATGTCAAACCACTCCAGTATCTTTGCCGAGAAAACCACAAATGGGGTCACAGTCAGACGTGACTGAACAACACATACATGTCCACATGTATCGTGTTTGTGTGTGTGTGTGTGTGTGTGTGTGTGTGTGTGTGTAGGCTGTGAGATGCTACAAAACAAAGCAACCCTTCTTGTCCTGTTACCAAACAGAGGAGTCAGGTTCCTCTGCTGACATTCTCTCCCCTCCCCTCCCCTCCCCTCCTCTCCCCTCTCCTCTCCTCTCCTTTCCTCTCCAACTATGATTGTCCAAATTGGGCTGCTTCATTTCCATTGCCAGGAAGAATGCTCAGCTGAATTTAATAATTCCTTCCAACATCTCCTCAATCTGGAAAACTCATTCTCTAACAAACTCTGCTGCAGCGGGTGCCAAAGCATCTTTGTGGGTGGGGGGAGGGCGGGTGACAATGAACTCTCCCATGCTGGCAAAATCACAGGGCTTGGGACTGTGGGGAAGAAAAATTAAAAACTACAATCAAAAAAGAAAACTCAACAAGAAGGTATGAAAGAACAAGCTTTATTATTAAAAGACATTTGGGTTAAATTGACAGGAGTTCTTAACTTGATGTCTGTGAACTAAAAAAAAATGCTGATTATATTTCATTATAATGAAATATTTTGTATTTTAATTATATAATATTATAATTTTGTAAACCTATATATTTTGTTTTTTATGGCTATGATGTAATATTTATGTTATATTATGTATTATTATGGATTGTTCTGAGGGGAGGGGTCTATAGACTTCACCAGATTGCAAAAGAGGGACCATGCCACACAATAAAGTTGAGAATACTTGCGTTAAAGGAGGCTGTTGGCACTTTCCTAGATGATCTCATGACTAATAAATCCTTCTTGAAGGCCCAGCTCTGCTCTGGGGTCTAGAATTCTGTGGTGACATCTCTTTAGCCCTTTTTATAATAACATTTGCCATGGGAAGCTGCCCATTTTTTCCCCAATGTGTGAGCAAAGGAAGCGCATCTCATGGAGATAAGCGAGTGTCTGGAATAAACAAGGTTAGCTGATGGCAGACCCAATTTGTGTGAGGATGGTAAATATTAATTTGGTTTCCAAGTGAGAAATAACCACTCCCGCGCCCCTTTATATATGTCATACTGCAAGGAGCAGTCGGCTTAACTGTGTCATCATATGGTTTTAGAGACTTCCAGTAGAGGAGAGAGCCCAACCCCCTGCCTTCAGTTCTCATCTGCTGTCGCAAATTACCATTTGCTCACATCTTTAGTATTGGAAGAATTTTTGCTGGGTGAGTAGGAAGGAATGTTGAGTTCATGCTGGTTAGGTTTTTTTGGTGCTTACTTTAAAGCATAATCATAGTCAGTGAATAGAAAAGGAAACCTGTTTGATTCTTACACACAAGGAGTTGAGACATAGAGAGGTTAAGTGACTTGTCCAAGGTCATACAGGTGTGACTAATAGAATCAAATCCTGATTTGAACAAAGGACCTCTGAATTCCAATTCAGCACTTTCCCCACTGCTCCACAATCTCCAAAGGAAGTGAGTTTTAGATGATGCTTCTGGATCCCATTGAGCACTTAACAGGAAGAATGGACGGGATATTGATTTACAATTCTCTCTTCTGCCTCTCACAATGTAGTTGAAGCCAGATGTGGTGGCATTGGTACATTATTCCTGCCGCTGCAGAGGTTGAAGCTGATTGAATTCTGAGCTTCAGTGGGCAAAAATAAAACAAAACAAAAAAGGGGGCAGCTAGGTGGCGCCATGAATAGAGCACCAGCCCTGGAGTCAGGAGGATGTGAGTTTAAATGTGGCCTCAGACATTTAACACTTCCTAGCAGTGTGACCTTGGGCAAGTCACTTAGCCCCAATTGCCCTGCCTTTCCCCCTTCAACTCCCCCAAAAAACAAAACAAAACAAAGAAACAAACAAAGCATCAGAGGAGACAGAGTTTCCACACAAGATATTTCTTACCTCTCCCAAAACACAGGTTCATCCAGACTGAAGGAAAGGATTAGTCTTTTATAGTGACTGCATAGACATAAGATGTTTATAGCGAGGCAGATTCTTGTTTGGTTGTGTTAGACTCTTCTTCACCCTATTTGGGGTTTTCTTGGCAGAGATGCTGGAGTGGTTTGCCATTTCCTTCTCCAGCTCATTTTATAGATGAGGAAAATGAGGCAAACAGGGTTAAGTGACTTGTCCAGGGTCACACAGCTAGTAAATGTTTGAGGCTAGATTCGAACTCAGGAAGATGAATCTTCCCCACTCTCTCTATCCACTGCATCACCTAGCTGCCCCATAGTGAGGCGAGAAAGTTGGACAAAGAGCACAAGTCTGGGGCAGGGAGAAATAGGTCAAGGTACTCCTTGGTGAACCTCAAGTTTCACTTCTGAGAAAAAAGAAAATTAGGTGGGGCAGCTTCTAAAATGTACCCTGTCAGCTTTATGATTCTATATTAGCTCTATGGTCTGTAGGCAGGACAAAGAAACAGTGACTAAGACCTTCACCAAATAGGACTACCCATGACAACACATTTATATGGATACTTGAGATTTGCAAAGATCTCTTTCCTTAAGCCATCTTTTAAGAGAGTTTATACAAGGTATTATTAAACCCTCTTTTATAGAAAAGGATGTTGGGTCTCAGAGGGGGCAGTATGACCAGCCATAATTTTATATTTTAAAATAATGAACTAGGGATATCTTAACATAGAGAAATAAAAAAAAGAATTAAATCTCTGCCACTTATAGTCAGAGAAGGTTCAGAGAAGGGTGGCATTATGGGGATGGTGATGGTGGTCATGGTGGGTAATCACTTCACTAGTTCTTTTTTTTTCATTTTAAATTTATTTTTTTATTTTTAGTTTTCAACATTTATTTCTACAAGATTTTGAGTTACCTTTTCTCCCCATCTTTCCCCTACCCTTACCCCAAAATAAAAAGCCTACTGAATACCCCTTCTCCCAATCTGTTCTCTCTTATATCCTCCTCCCACCACCCTCCTAACTTTCTAGTAGGGAAAGATGGATTTCTACACCCCAGTGCCTGTATATCTTATTTCCCAGTTACATGTAAAAAAACAAGTTTTTTTTAAACATTTACTTTTAAAACTTTGCGTTCCAGATTTTTTCCCCTTATTCCCTCCTCACTTGGCCCCATTGGGAAGATAAGCAATTCAATATAGGTTGTACATGTGCAGTTACCCAAATCATTTCCATAGTAGTTATATTGTGAAAGACTAACTATATTTCCCTCCATCCTATCCCACTCCCCACTTATTCTATTTTCTCCTTTGCCCCTATCCCTTTTAAAAAATGTTTGCTTCTAACTACCCTCTCCCCCATTCTGCCCTCCCTTCTATCATCCCCCCTCTTATCCCCTACCCCCCTATTTTCCTGTAGGGTAAGATATCCAATCGAGTGTGTTATTCCCTCCTTAAGCCAAATTAAATGAGAATCAGGTTGTCCCATTCCCTTTCATCTTCCTGCTCTCCCCCTCCATTGTAACAGTTTTCTTTTACCTCTTTTATATTAGATAATTTACCTGAATCTATCTCTCCCTTTCTCCGTCTCCCAACAAATTCCTCTCTCACCTCTTAATTTTATTTTTTAGATATCATCCCTTCATATTCAAGTCATCCTGTACCCTCTGTCTATGGATACATGAACATACATATGCCCACATTCACATATATACTTATATACACATACACCCTCCTATACATACATATATATGTATATTTACACACACACACACACACACACATATATATATATATATTCCTTTCAACTCTCCTCATACTGTGAAAAGTCTTATGAGTTACAATTATTGTTTTTCCATGTAGGAATGTAAATAGTTCAACTTTAATAAGTTCCTTAAGATTTCTTTTTCCTGTTTACCTTCTCATGCTTCTTATATTTGAAAGTCAAATTTTCTGTTCAGCTCTGTTTTTTTCATCAAGAATACTTGAAAATCCTCTATTTCATTGAATGACCATATTTTCTTGAAGCATTATACTCAGTTTTGTTGGGTAGGTGATTCTTGGTTTTAGTACTAGCTCCTTTGACCTCTGGAATATCATATTCTAAGCCCTTTGATCCCTTAATGTAGAAATTGCTAGGTCTTGTGTTATCCTGATTGTGTTTTCATAGTACTCAGATTGTTTCTTCCTGACTGCTTGCAGTATTTTCTCCTTGACCTGGGAACTCTGGAATTTGGCTATAATATTCCTAGGAGTTTTCTTTTGTGAATCTTTTTCAAGAGCTGATAGGTTCTTTCAATTTCTATTTTGCCCTCTGGTTCTAGAATATCAGGGCAATTTTGCTTGATAATTTCTTGAAAGATGGTGTATAGGCTCTTTTTATTTACTTTTTGGAGGGGGGAGAGCAGGGCAATTGGGGTTAAGTGACTTGCCCATGGTCACATGCCTAGTAAGTGTAAGTGCCAGATTTGAACTCAGTCCTCCTGACTCCAGGGCTGGTGCTCTATTCACTGCTCCACCTAGCAGCCCCTAGGATCCTTTATTGATTATGGCTTCCAGGTAGTCCAATAATTTTTAAATTATCTCTCCTGGATCTATTTTCCAGGTCAGTGGTTTTTCCAATGAGACATTTCACATTGCCTTCTATTTTTTCATCTGTTTGGATTGTTTTATAGCATCTTGATTTCTCATAAAGTCATTAACTTCCAGTTGCTCCAATCTAATTTTGAAGGAGTTATTCTCTTCAGTGAGGTTTTGAAATTCCTCTTCCATCTAAAAAGCAAATTCGGCTTTTTAAGGCATTCTCCTCACTGGCTTTTTGGGCCTCTTTTGCCATTTGAGTTAGTCTATTTTTAAGGTGTTATTTTCTTCAGTGTTTTTTTTGGGTCTCCTTTAGCAGGCTGTTGACTCACTTTTCATGATTTTCTTGCATCATTCTCATTTCTCTTCCCAATTTTTCTTCCACTTCTCTTACTTGATTTTCAAAATCCTTCTTGAGCTCCTCCATGGCCTGTAACCAATTCATATTTTTCTTGGAGGCTTTTGATGCAGGAGTTCTGACTTCATTGTCCCCCTCCAGCTCCATGCCTTGATCCTTTTTGTTCCCCAAAAAAGGATTGTAGGATCTGATTGTGCTTCTGTAGCTTGCTCATATTGCCAGCCAATTATTTGATTTTTGAGCTCTTTGCCGTGGTAGAACTCTGCTTTCAAAATGGAGACAGCTTTGTCCCAAATTTCTGGGGTTTTTTGCAGCTGCTGGAGCTATTAGGAGGGTGCTCTCTCTGCAGCTCCCACAAGCTCTGGTTCACTGGCCACATACCCCAGGACCACTACCCAAGACCACGATCTGGATCCAAGCCGGTTAAAGCAAAAATGATTACCCTCTGAATGGTTGCTTGGTCCCCCTATGATCTGCAGGCCAGGAGCTTCTGAACAGCCATGCTGCAGGGCTGCACAGCTGCTGCGACTCAGCTGCTTCTCACCCTTTGGGTAGGGGCTGGACTGCACTCTTCTGTCACCCAATTCCAACAGAGTTCCACACTGACCTTTTACTTTGTCTTTGGAAACAGCTACAGCTGCTGATGATTCACTCCTTTTCTCACATTCTTTAGGTCTCTGAGAGTGTCTTTAGTTCATCAAGTTTCAGTCCCTTTAGCCACATCCATTAGAATTTTTTCTAAGTGGAGGCTGTGACTTTTGGAGCCCAATCTGCACTGCCCAGACTCTAGTCTGTGGCTTTACATCACATAATGCCTGCTGGACCTTCTTTTTCTTTCCATCCAAAGTGTACACTACTGCTTCTTACCCTTTGCAGTCACTAAGATTCTCCTTGCAGTTTCCCAGAAGTCCACACTTCTAGATCTTCATATTCCCTACCTACAGGGAAGTTGGTCTCAATAATCAGTTACACAGAGACACAAGAAAATGATTACTTTCCTTAAGGAGTTTACATCCCATGGGGAGAAACAAGGCCCAGGGCTTCTCATGGGTCTGCACCGACACCAACTGGGTTCATGCTCAAGACATGACCAGGTAAGTAAAGTTCTCTAGAAAATTCTATAAAATATAAAAAGCAAGAGATCTTGGTTATGTCTCACATTGAGATTCTCCCAAATGTGGGTAATAATCCCCAATTCCTTCACAAACACTCCATGTACAACATGGGCATTGGGTATAGGACAAACTTAATTTCCCCTATGACAGGACATGAATAAGGATGATAAAGATTCACAGGAACCATGAATAAATATGGAATCATAACCATGCAAATAAAGCATTAGCTTCCTCCTGGAAAGAACCTTCATTTAGGCACCATCACTTAGTCTGAGGAGTCCCTCTTTCCTTTAGCATCCCACAAAATCTCTTCAACAATTATATCAGCCTGAGGTTTAGACTATCCCCTCGCCCCCAAAATGGGAACATATTTTGAGAGTTGCTAAATAGGCAGGCCATTCTTATTGGATCCATAGTGTCTAACTTTCTGGCTTTGCTCTCTAAGTGCTGAGCTGCACACCAGGACCACGAGGACTTTTCCCTTTGTAACCTGGGTTTTCTGCCAATCCTGGAACACTTTTCATGAGGCTGTTCTAATTGCTGGTGAGAATACTGGCTTAGCACAGTGTGTCTGTTTGAGGGATGCTATTACTCCGAGAGCTTTTTCTCCACCAATTAAGAGAATCCCATGAAAAATGACCCAGGCTTGGTTGAAAATCCAAGTTTTGCCAGGGATGTACTGGAGTCAAGGAGAGAGTTGGTTGTTAAATTTTCAGTGTGAGCTACATGTCCACCTCAGAAATTGGATATCACTGCAAATAAAGGCTTGAGTTTTTGTTTTATTGTTTGCCTGGGCTTAAGAAAGGAATGGAGAAAATACTAACAATGCAGATTAACTTGAAAAGAGTCCTCTGTATTATATAGATATAACATAGACACATATATATTAATGATATATAAATATATAGACTATATTTATAGAAATACAATCGTTATATAGGTATAGAAGCTATATATATTTATTTATTTTTGCCTTTTTTTTGAGAGGGGAAGGTAGGGCAATTGGGGATAAGTGACTTGCCCAACATCACATGGATAGTTTTGTGTTAAATGTCTGAAGCTGGATTTGAACTCAGGTCCGCCTGACTACAGGGCTGGGTGCTCTATTCACGGCACCACCTAGCCACCCCATAGAAGCTATATTTATATAAATATAATTTATATCCAAATATAAAGCAGCTATATTTGTAGAAATATTATTTATACATAAATATGAAGCAATTGTTTATATAAATATGATGTATATATGAATATATGAACTATATTTCTGTAAATATAATTTATATATAAATAAACTATATACAAATGTAATTTATATAAAAGATGTGATCTTTATATAATTTGTGTGTAAAGATATGAAATATATGTATACCCACATATATACATACACCTGTATACACATACACACATATGTGTTTTTATATATTTATATACATATATGTATACATACATACATACACACATGCTTATAAAAAAGAGCTGGTTGTTAATAATTTACCAGCATGCCATGAGTTATACCTTACTTCTTCAAGAATCCTTTTTCTGTCCCTAGAAGGTCCAGAGTTTTTGGAATCCAGAATTTTTAAACTTGCAGTTGCTATGAGTCAACTCTCAAAGCTGGGGCTGCCCAGAGAATCTCCCTTCAGTGACTAGAAGGCAAAATTCCAAGAGTGTGGTAGTGCTAAGTAGGAGTGTGGATCAGGAACTGTGACCTTGAAGTCTCATCTCGGGTTGTGTGGAAACATGTCTGCCACTGCCACGTGTTTCTGAAATGTTGCTATCTCAGTCCTGTTTGGGGTAGAGATCCCTTTCCCCCACCTCCCTCAAGGAAGCTGCTGGGGAGTAGACTGAGAGGGAGCTCTGGAGATCAAGGATCAGTGAGATTAAGTGACCAATCCAAAGTCACATTGCTAGTAAGAATCAGAGTTAGGAATGGAGCCTGGCTTTCCTGACCAAAATCCAGGGCTCCTTCCCACTACATCACATAACAGAAGTACATAGAAAAAATCTTGGCACTAAACTGCAATAGTCTTTATGGTCGATGTGCTGGAGTGGAATATGCCCTCGTTTGGGAGTCAGAGGACCTGCACTCAAATCTCACCTACCAGGAGATGTGTAAACTTGGCCTGTGTTGGGGTCTCTGTTTCCTCATCTGTAAAATGAGAAAGTTTGACTAGATCATTGTAAAGGTCCTCTCTAGCTCTAAATCTGCTTGTTATTCAGCTGTGTCCAACTCTCTGTGGCCCCCATTTGGGGTTTTCCTGGCAAGGATGCTGGAGGGGTTTGCCATTTCCTTTTCCAGCTCATTTTACAGATGAGGAAACTGAGACAAACAGGGTTAAGTGACTTGCCCAGGGTCATAGGATCCTATAATATAGAAAAGAAATATTGACTGGTCATTAGAGAATTTTTCAGAAGGGGGCTCTAATTTCTTCCATCTCTTCCTGCTTTGGCTGTCCCTCTTCCACTCCTTTTCATCATTCAGGATTAAATACTAAGAATGGTATATCACTTATTAGTAGAGGCAAATCCAACAAACCTACAGATTTAGCAAGGTGGTTTGTAGCAGGGTTGGGTTTTCAAATGACCTGGATTTAACTCTCTGTGATGAATTTTCAAGGGTTTTTTTTTTCTTATTTTTTCGATTTCTTGTACCCCAGGTTATGGCTCAGGGGCAATGGCAATGAATGCTCAAGTAGAGCTTTCATCAAAACTCAGTGTGACCTTGGAAATGCTATTTGACCTTTCTATAGATCAGCTTCCAAATTTCAAAATAAAGATGACAGTAGCCGCCCCCTTGGTAAGATCATGACTAGTAGGAGGAAAAACATGTTGTAAAAAATCCCAAATGATGCAGACACATCTCAGTTGGGGCACTGTCACTGTTCATACATAACCACCATCCTCAGGGATTTGTAAGACATAGCCCAGGGTAGGTGACTTTGGGACCGACTGAAAAGAAATTGCAGTTCTGGTCAGTTTCCCCATGGAGAATTTGTCATATGCCAATTGGCGTTAAACAATGAGGTAAAAATAGCAGCTGACATTTATGCAGGGATTTATTTAAGGTTTCCAAAGTGTATTCATTATATTACATTACCTAATTGGATCCTCCCAACAACTTTGAGAGGTAAATAATATTATTAGTTCCCTTTTACAGATGAGAAAACTGAGAGAGAGCTAGAGACAGACAGATGAGAGGGAGAGGGGGAGAGAGACAGAGAGTAAAGAAGAGAAAGGGGAGAAAGATAGACAAAGAGAGAAGGGGGAGAGAGACAGAGATGGAGGGAGGGAGTGAGGAAAGAGAGAGAGAGAGAGAGAGAGAAACAGAGAGAGAGAGAAACAGAGATAGAGAGACAGAGACAGAGACAGAGAGACAGAGACAGAGAGACAAAGGTGCAGATGACCTGCTGCTTAGTCTGTATAGTTAGTAAGGAAGGTCTTGAACCTTTATTAGTTTTACAAATGAAGTTTTCCTGACTCCCAGGTCAAAGCTATCTGTTACTCCTGTTGGCTTCTGGATTTCTGCTTAGTAGGGAGGATCTAGATGGTCTGGGTCGGGGGTGAGGAGTATTGCCTGGGAGAGCAGCCTAAGAAAGTTTTTCTTCTATGGTTAAATAGAGGTCATGTGAATTGTCACCATGGTACCTTTCATTTTGCTAAAAATCTGGAGAACAAAGATTTTTTTTTCAAAAGCAAGGAAAACAGATTTGGCATAAGTTATGTGACAGTTACAGTGAGGATTTTTCCCCCTTGTATAAAAGACATTGACAATCAGCCTCAAGGGGCTGATGTAATCTGAGAATATAGCTTTAAAATCATATTACGGGTGGCAGTGCTTAAGATTAATATAGAGGCCATTTACCTTTTTGCTACTTGCTTTATTAGCACTTAGAAGCTTGATTTACAATAGGAAAAACAGAACATGGTTTATTGAAAAGGAAAGGAGGCACTCTAAAAATTAACATGAGAATAATGAACTTAGTCACACAGAATTTCTACAGCATGATTTTTCAAGAATAAGTCAGTGCATATTTTTGACATTGATCATGGTTTCTTATTTCCTGGCAAGGTCATCTCCCAGTCATGATTTCTTAAGGAAATTCTCAGCCTCCAAGAACTCTAAAAAGACTTAATTTTCTGTATTTTGCTCAATTATATCTTGGCTTTTCCTTAGTTTTGCCACTCAAGAATCTTGTTTTTACAATTCAGACTCTAATTGGCACGGTTGCTACCTGAAATATGTGTAGGTAAATAAGTGAAATCTGGAAATATCCTAAAAGCAAATGTACTTTCTTCTAGTCATTTAATTTAAAAAAACAAAACAATTATAGCACCTGGGGCAACCTCACAACTTACACTTTGGGTCGCCAGACAAGGCTACGCATAAGTTCAAGGTACTTTATGGGTCACTGTGCCCTGAAAGCCAGTTTATGAGACCCTACTAAGGTGTTTACTTTTTCTAGGTAGTCAGAGAAATTGCCAATAGCCCCTCTGGGTTTGAAGCTCCCCCGTTCTCCATTCTGAAACTTTTACAGATGAATGGAAGGGTAAAAAGGCACAGTCAGTCAATCAATAAGTCAGTCAGTCAACAAACATTTATTTAGTGTTTATTATGTGCCAGACATTGTGCAAAGTGCGAGGGAGCCAAAGGCAGACAAAAATATAGTTCCTGTCCTCTAGGAGCTCACATTCTAATGAAGGAAACAACATGCAAATAAGTATACATACAATATACATATATACACATATATATATATATACATATATATATATATATATATATATAATGCAAATGTCAGGTAACCTCAGCGGGAAGGCTTGGGGTTTGGAAAGACTTTCCTGCAGAAGTCAGAATTTAATTTGAGGATAGAAAAAACCCAAGAAAACTAAAAAAGAAAAAAAGACAAAACAAAACTAAGCCCAGGGGACAAGGTTATTTTCTTTCTTCAGCCTCAGGTCTTTCATATGTAAAATGTAGCCAGAAATATTTTAAACTTTAAATTCACTCTATAAAACAAGAAATTTTTAATGAATGCCTAATAATGGGTAAGGCACAGTGGGCTCCCACTGATGGCATAGAAGCTCTTGTCTAGACTGCTCTTAGGGTAGAACTCATATCCCTGAACTTGGAGAAATAAAAACAGGAGCATGACAAAATTCAGCTAAAGATGAATATTTGCCTGTCACCTTTGCTGTCATGTTAGATCACTGTGTTCATTTATTTCTTCTATGGTTGTCCCTCCCTCCCTTCCTCATTCCCTCCCTTCCTTCCTTTCTCTCTTTTTCTACTTTCCCTCCCTCCCTAATTTCTTTTTCTTTTCCTCCCTCCCTTCATTTGTTCATTGGTTCCTTCCTTTCTTCTTTCCTTCCTTACTTCCTTTCTTCTTTCCTTCCTTCCTTCCTTCCTTCCTTCCTTCCTTCCTTCCTTCCTTCCTTCCTTCCTTCCTTCCTTTCCTTAGGTAAGACTGATTTACCCCTTTGGAATATATTGTAATGAACAACTGCCTTTGAAGTCAGGAACTCTTGGGTTTAAGTCCTACTTCTGATACACGACCATGGGCAAATCACAAAACATCTTAGTACCCCAGGAAATTCTCTAAGACTAGAAGTGACTGACAGAAGAATATACAAAAGGATTGGACTAGAATAGAAAAAGTCCATTTTAGCCATAAACTTCTGTAATTCTTTTATGTGATGATAAAATCAAATAACTGAGAAAACACTTACAAAGTCGAGCGCTACTTCAATATCTATTATCTCAGGAAAGAAATTAAGTGTAATTGGAGGATAAAGTCATTGCTTGGGGGGGAGGGAGGGGAGTCACTGCCTCCCTGGAAAAGCATCTCAGCCCCCATTCTGTGATACCAGGAATCTACACCCTTCTCACCGGGGGAGGGGTTGGTAGGGGTCCTGGAAAACCTTAGGCTTTTCTGTGAGTAAGTTCGTTGAAGATGAATAAATATATGCATCAGTGTGAAGGTGAAGGAACTCCTAAAACTTTTTCTAATTACTTTTTGGCATCAAATCAATCCTATTTCTTTTAGTTTTTCAAACAAAAATCTATGCCTGAGTGCCTTCTGTGCAAAATTATGGGAGGAGAATATGAAGGGGGAGAGGTAGAGATGTGAGAATAAGGAATCACAGAGGGAAATAATTTTGCTTTGTTGGTGCATCCATTAATATTTCAACTGAGATGATTTAGAACCCTTGCCAATAGCAAGGGGATAGGGAGACTGGATGAGTAAGCACCTCTCTTGTGTCTTTAGGACTCTTATTAGCATCAGTGCAATGGGGGATGGTTGAAACATCATCAGTCTCTGAGGCTTTTTAGCTAATTACATAGTTTATAAATATATATGCACTTATAACATCTTGCACTACATTAATAAGACCAATGAGATATATGAGATAATAAAAGATACATAGCTACTAAAGAACAAAGGGTATTTTTCCTTCAAAATAGACATTCCTCTTAGTATCAGTGGTACAAGAAGAAAGTGGATGGATGCATAGACCTCTATTTCTCCAGTTAATCTAAAAGGGTTCGTTATTTGTTTTAAGTCATGTGCAATTCTTAGTGACCCCATTTGGGGTTTTCTTGGCAAAGGCACTGGAGTAGTTTGTCATTTCCTTCTCCAGCTCATTTACACATATGGAAACTGAGTCAAAAAGGGTTAAGTGACTTGACCAGGGTTATGCAATTATCATCTAAGGGCAGATTTGAACTCAGGTCTTCTTGACTACAGATCCAGCATTCTATCCCACTGAGCCACCTAGCTGCCATTGAAAGGACTAGCCAAGGGTGTCTAGGTGGCCCAGTGAATACAGTACCAGCCCTAGAGTCAGGAGGACCTGAGTTCAAATACGGCCTCAGACACTTAACACAAAACTGGGTGTGTGACCTTGGGCAAGTCACTTAACCCCAATTGCCCTACCTTCCCTTCTCCAAAAAGCAAAAAAAAATTAATAACAAAAAGGAATGACATTATGAATTTTCTTCATCTTGGGGTGGCTAGGTGGTGCAGTGAATAGAACACTGCCCCTGGAGTCAGGAGGACCCGAGTTCAAATCCAGCCACAAAAACTAGCCATGTGACCTTGGGCAAGTCACTTAACCCCAACTGCCCTCCAAAAAGCAAAAAAAAAAAAAGGACTAGCCAATGTTATCTTATAGTTAGTAGAAAAGTCAAAAGTAAAACCAGAGTCTCCTAACTCCTGGTCCATTGGCCTGTTTATCCTACCATATTTACTACCTCACTCTTTTTGAGCTTATCTATGCAGAAGAAGAAAAATTCCTTATAAGTTAACCCATCTTGAAATTAGTAAATGTATTTAGTTAATTTCAAGCTGGAGGAATTGAAGGGTGATTTCTCTCCTAGCTAGTGAAGACATTGAACCAAGGCAAAAGACTTGACCTATAGCATTTGTGAGCTTTGTGTGTTTGTCTGACCCATTATATGTCAGATACAGACAGATGGACGAACTGAATATGGGATGTATACAGCACCCCTCACCCCAAAGTAATACAATAGAATTCTGACAGGAGAGGAGGATGGGAAGAAAAAGAAAGATTGCTATAGCAAAAAGAGGAAATGGATTGTTAGAGACAACATACAAGTTGGCATGAAATGGTTCATATCCTTTGACTCAAAAATTACACTTCTGGGGATATATTCCAGAATAGAATTTTTGAACAAAGTCAGTCACGGTTTCTGCATTTGGATTAATGAAAAGTTGGAAACAAGTCAAATGTTTAGTAGTTTAGAAATAGCTAAAGTGACTGATACATCCAGGTAATGGTAGTATTTATTACCATAAAGGGTAATAAGGACTATGCAGAAATATGAAAATGTCTATTTCTGATAATACAAAGTAAAAAGTATAGAACTGAGTATATATGGCAAAATAATTTATGTCTCTCTCTCTCTCTCTTTTTATATATATATTGATTATAATGGTGAAAATCCACAAAGGATTTATAATTTCACCAGCACAGGGAACTATGTGAACTCCTTCCCCAAATACTCATTTCGATCTGTTTATGGCTTAGTAGGTAAACCTAGAAGTTTCCTGAAGTATTAAGAAGTCAAGGGTCACACAGCTAGTTAAGTGAGTTTTATGAGACCAGCTTGAACCCTATGCTCTAATCATAGAAGACACTGAATGTAATCATGAGGAGTTTGCAAGTTATAAAACTAAAGATGGCTTTACTCATGTCCCTTTATAAGGTACTAATACCTCTCTGATTGAATAAGGAAAGGAATAAGATCATTGGCTAGGGAAACAAATTAGCCACACCTCTGGGAGCTTTGAAATAACTAAGCTCTGCATGATTTTCAGCAATTTTAGAGTGGAAGAGATTGCAAGTCAAGAGCTGGTGGTGGAGAAGATCAATGCATGGGGACAGGGAGGGGAGGAAGTAAGAGGATTCCTTTCTGTTCCTCAACCCCTATCAGTAATACAGCTTTGAAGGGGAGCTATTCAGACACTGCATCCAGTCAGGAACAGATACACATTTTTCAGATTCATCAGGATACAAGAGAATCACCTGAGAGCGGAAGTAGCTTTGAAGAGTATGATTTCCTTGCATCAGAAAAGAGTCAGATTGTGAACAGACTTGGGCAACCTGCTGAACAACTGGCCCAGAAGAAATCCTATTTCCAAAATGAGCTGTGTGAAAACTATGAAAATTTTTTAGACCCTGCAATACTATGAGTTGTAAGTTTTCTTTATCACATAGGCATTATACTCATGTTCCTTACTACTATTATACTTTCCCACCCCATGGACACTGTATAGATTTATGAAAGAGTACACTGCCATTTTATGAGAGAAATGTTTTGTAGTTTGTGTTTTTGCTTCACACTTTTAGTAAATATTTGGGTATTAGCTGATTGTTAATGGGAAGCATATTAATGAGGGCTCATGAATTCATAGCTTTAGGAATAGCCACCCATAGGATAGACCTTACATCTGCATTCTGGGGGACCCAACCCACATGAATGGGTTTGATGGGGTGCTTGGGATCTATGTCTGTAAAATCAATTTGTAAAACCAGTCTGTAAAATCACATTTCCCCCTCCCCAGCCTCAAAGCATTAACTGTGCCCCTTCCTCCTGCCAGCACTCTGCCCAGCAACAATCCATGAATTGTTTATCTCTGCCTGGAACAATAACAAGCTAAACCTATGAATCCTTCACTAAACCATCTATAAACATTTTAGCTTAGGCAAATGTTAGCTCCCCTTAGTAAAGTGGCCAGCTGCCCTTATGAGTCCTTCAATTCACTATCTATAGGTTATCTCCTTAGCCAATTATACATATACTGAGTCTCCTTTAGCCTTGGTTCCCAACATCCATCTTGTCAAACATGACACTGATGGGTGGCAGACTAGGCACTTCTCAGTCAGCCCTTGACCACTAGCTGGTTTAGTGACATTTCAGGCCTAAAACCACACCTCCAGGTAGCACCCCCTTGGGCTATTTCCCAGTGAATTATGGGCAATATGCCAGTGCAGTTGACATTAAAAGTGCATGTTCCTTTAAGCACTGATCGCTCCTTAACTCCTCCCTAATCCCACCCTTACTCACCTAGTTAGCATAATTGACACCTGATTTACTGCCTCAACTCCTTAAAAACTATGCCTATGTCTTCTTTAAGTTTTCAGGTTCCTTAAGAACCCCTGCCTGCTGTAAAGTGTAACAATAAACTTTTACAATCCTGACTCCAAGTCTGCTTGGGCCTACTGAATTCTTTCCAGACTGAATCGCAGGAATTCTGGTCATTGATATTGATCAGAGTTCGTGTATAACCTATTGCCTTCTGCCCCATCAGGTTGAGATAATAAAAGATTCATAGCTACATACCTTCCTTCCTTTCTTCTTTCCTTCCCTCCTTTCCTTTCCTCCCTCCCTCCTTCTTTCCTTCCTTCCTTCTTATGATTCAGCTAAAAAAAAAAACTGAATAAATACATAGTTGATAAATGTGATTTTGTTAAATTAATTGAAAAATAAATATTATGCCAAGTGGGGGGAAAAAGGAAAGAAAAAACATGGGTCAGTTTGGTTTGGAACTACCCCCACCAAGAATTGTTAGGTGAATGAGAAGATTTAATTCTACCTGGAATGATTCTTCCAAGCTTATCAAGCTGCATGTGATTCTGTTACTGCATCCATTCTGAAAACCTGCATTTTGTGCATGCAAATTGGGTAATTGAATGCTTATATGCCTGATTTGCATGATAGAGGCATACTGACATTTTTTATGTATAACAGACATGGCAATCATTCTCAGGGGGAATGATATACTTTTAGAACACAGCTTTAAAATAATATTATATGTTATACTTTTAGAACACGACTTTAAAATAATATATGTTGCTTTACTTTTGGCTGCACACAAAATATTATGAAGACAGAATTAGAGAGTGTGGTTAAAAACATGGCTCTTAGTGGTACTTGAAAGTAGTCTGGGGGCCACTTGGGAGCCTTTCATTGAGGTGTAAGAGGAATTTGTTTTTTTTTCCTGTCTAGTGTGGTTTTTTTTTTTAATCGATGTGGCTGGTTGCACAAGATTTTCTCTTTTCTAAAGGCTCTCTGACCTGGATACCTTCAAAGGAAAAGCAAATGTAAACCATTTAACATTGTCTTGTATTTAAATTAGTCCTGATATTCACAAAGCAAAGATAAATGGCATAATGGGTTATTCTTTCAGGAATTAAATTTGGGCAGAAATTAGTCCTTATAAATGCCAAATGTTTGCCATGTATTTTTCTTCATATAGAACATTTCTAATATTTGCATATGAAGCATTTCAGTCAGTTGTATTTCTTTTATAGACAAGACATAAGATGTAAGATATTAATATGTCTTTCAGGAAACCTTATTTGAAAGTCATTTTTGTAGGGTTGGGTCACCCTAAAGAATTCATCACCTAGTAATAAGCCTACAGTAATAAGTCATGATGTCTTTCACTGACTAAATTGGTATGATCTATCACCTTAGATGGGACAGATTGAAGCATTCTATTTCTCCCCCTGCCCTCTCTCTTTTGGGTTTCTTTTCCTCACGGTTTTTCCCTTCGGTTTTAATTTTCCTTTACTACATTTAACTAAAAATGACTAATATGGAAATATATTCAATATGATTGTATAGGTATAGCCTATATCAGATTATAGGTGGGAGTGGAGGGAGGGGGAGAAAATTTAGAACTTAAAATATTATAGAAGTGAATGTTGAAACCTAAAAACAAATAAATAAAATTTAAAAAGAACAGCCAAATGATAGGATCTTCCAAACACTTGTTCCATCTGCAAAGCCTTCAAGATCCCAGGGTTACTTCCACACTGCTCTGTGTCATCAGAGGAGGGCTTTTATGGAAGGTTCCTATATGGTATAATAATATGAAATTTCCATTTGCTAACACAGTAATGGTGGAACCCTTTTCACTGGAAGTCTTTAAGCAAAGACTAGATATCCATTTGTCAGTTGTTCCAGAGTGTTTTTTTTTTTTTGGTAGATGCAGGTGTACATTCGACTCAGTTGCTGAGGTCTCTTCCAACTATGAAATCCTATAATTTACATATTAAATTATACATTAAAACTCCATGCCCTTTTATTTGCTGTTGTTGAGTCATGGCAGACTCTTCATGACCCGATTATGGAGTTTTCTTGGCAAAAATACTGGAGTGATTTGCGATTTTACATGAGTAATTGAGGCAAATAGAGCTAAGTGACTTGCCCAGGGTCACACAGCAAATAAGTGTCTGAGGCCACGTTTGAACTCAGGAGATGAGCCTTCCTGACTCCAAGCCCAGTGCTCTATCTGCTATGCCACCTAGATGCCAGCCCTTTTATTGAATACTTTGCAATTGTATTCTGGTCACATTATGAATGTATTAGTTGAGGTTGGGGTCGAATCTCCTCCCTTCTACTTAGACAAAAAAATAAATCATTCCAGAATCATACTTGTACCTTAGCTATGACAGGAAAATAGATGGAAAAAACAGAATTTCAGAGTTAGAAGGGATCTTGGAGGCCATATAGATCAACCCAATTCAGAAAATAATCCCCATGGTAATATCCTTGACAAGTGGTCATTTAGCCACAGAAGCTTTCCAGAAAGATCCCTTGAATAAGGGCCACAAAGCTGATTCCTAGAACATTTCCTACACTCCCTTCTCTTTCTCCCCCTTTTCTGGTTTGGATGGGTACTTTCTATCTCTATCAAGACAGATAAAATTAAGTATTAGGAAATAATTTTTTCAAAAACATGTGTTTTTATTGTTGTACTATAAATACGTGGTTCAATGACAGAAAACAACTATCCTAAAATTCCAGCTTCATGAAAGTAAACATGTTTTTCAGAGAGAGACAAAACTTGTATAAATCACTTTCATTCCTTACATCCTTCCCTATTTCCTACTGAGTCACTTTCCAAATCCTCTCTATTTCAATTGCATAAATGAGGCATTTATTAAGTGCTTACCAGGTATCAAGAGCTGAGTATACAAATATGAAGGTGGAACAATCTCTAGACTTAAGAAGCTTTAATTCTGATAGTGGGAGACTGTATATGCATATATGTATAGATATAAACAATCTCATTCTAATATACATACATGTATGTATTTATCAATATACATTTATATGTACATGCCTCTGTGTGTATATGTGCATTTATGTTTATGTTTGTATGTGGGGAGGGGTATTTATGTAGAGTCCTGTGTATGGTGGTCAAGGGTGAATGTTCTGTTTTGGGAAGTCTCAGGAGCCAGATAGGCCATTGAAACAGTTTATTGACATTCTCTTTCTATAGGCAAAGGCAGTCTTGATTTGATGAGACAATTCTGGGTGCTGGTGGTGCATACAGCAGCAGGGTAGACTGCGGCTGGAGTGAACATGAGTTTTCATGGTCCCAGGGAGTTCAGTGCTGGTCTGGTTTGGAGGGTGGATTACTGAGCAGGCAGGAAAACAGCCAAGATGAGGGCGTGAACTGTCAAACTGACATAACTCAGGGCCTAGACCTACAAGTCCTGGCAGGACCATTTTTGCCCAGACCCTCCCTCCCCTTCATTTACATGAACGGGCAGTTCATTGACTTGCCTGGATCACACAGATTGTAGATATCAGAGGTAAGATCTGAAGCTAAGATCTTGGACTCCAGACCCAGTGTTCTTTCTGTGCTTAGCAGGTAGTGGGAGTCAGAATGGAGGGTCTTAAACTCTTAGAGCTTTCCATCTGAGAAAAGAGGCAGTCCAGGTGACACACTTGATAGCCTTGGGCTTGGCATTCCAAAGAACTCAGTTCAAAGCTTGACTTAGATGCTTAATAGCGATGTGGCCCTGGGCAAATCACTTAAGCTGTTTGCCTCAGTTTCCTCATCTGTAAGAGGGGATGATAATAAAAGCACCTTCCTCCCAGGCTTGTTGCAGGAATTAAATGAGATAATTGTAAAGTGCATAGCATAATTCGGAGATGCTATATAGTGCTCACCAGCTATCCTCCTCATTATTATTAGAGAAAATTGATTCCAAATTAAAGGTAATGACTAGTCTTGTGATTTCACTGGCATAAAGAATTTCTAGGGGTGGCTAGGTGGCACAGTGAATAGAGCACTGTCCCTGGAGTCAGGAGGACCTGACTTCAAATCTGGCCTCAGACACTTAACACAAAAACTAGCCGTGTGACCTTGGGCAAGTCACTCAACCCCAATTGCCCTACCTTCCCCCCTCAAAAAAACCCAAAAAAATGATAAAAAAAAGAATTTCTAGATAAAGAAATACCCTCTGCCAAGATAGGTTGGCACCTTTTCTGAAACTTAGCTGTCTAGAACCCTGAGAACTGAATGACCTGTCTAGGGTCACAAAGCCAGTATGTATTAGATGTGGGATTTAGAACCTAAATCTTCTTGTTTCTGAGGCCAGCTTTCTTGACTTTGCCAAGCTGCCATAAAGATGAGGAAGTTAAGACAAGGAAACTAAAACTTCCAGGGGCCAAATATCTTAGCTAAGGTCACACAGCTACAAATTAGTTTGACTCCAAGGCCTGTTGACTTTATGTCACAGTATAATGCCTGTCATGGGACAATTTTATTTAGACTTCTAAAGTATCTGACCTATACTATGATGGAGAACCTATCTGAAGCCTTCATGACAAAATATAGCACATAGAAACAAAAGTGTGACTTTTCTCACCAAAATCACCAGGTCCAAAATAGTTTTTCTTTTTGTATATATATTTAATGAATATTCTCTGCTCTCATTCTCCTAAAGCAAGGCCTACTTTATCTTCCCAGGGTTCAAGGGGGACCCCAATGAGTTTGACAGTTCTTCTCTACCAGCATAGACTCAAGGCCCCCTCAATGTTAGTCCCATAACCTCTTAATATCAAGGAGTTTTTACAAAGGGTTATTAAATTCCAAGAACAAAAACACGAACTTCTCCCTCCAGAAACTTGGAGGTACACTCTCCTCTATCACTTCTTGGTCTCCAGGGAGAGTAGGCTCACACTCAACTCAATTCCTACATAGTGTTGGTCCCCATTGCCAAATGTGACATCAGCTTCAGATAAGTCGTGGTCTCAATTCTAAATGGGTTGAATCCCAATGGTTATTCCCCTGAATAATGCTGAACTTCCTCAAAACCCAGTAGCTCAAATGCCAGAGATCTGTTCTTCTAACCTTTTGAAACTCACAAGGTCTAAATCTCCAACGCCTTGCCCTAACAAGGAAGAGAATAAACACAAAGACCAAGAATTGTTTCACGTGGCCATACTTTTTCCTAGGATGGAAGAAGGCCCTTGGCCCTTTCTCTTCCATTAAAGTCTTGTCTCTCACTGGACACTGTCAATGAAAGTGTCAAACTAAGAGAAGGCTGTCAAAAAGAATGGCTGAGACTTCCTAAGGCCCTTTAAAAGACACCCACAGATCCAGCTCTGCAGTCAATCAAAGAGGCTGCCATTCAGCATGTGGCAAACAGACTGTAATCAGTTCAGAACACCTCCACATGGCCCAAAGTCTTTCCAATGTGTCTCCATCATTTTTCATCTTGGCCTTCCCAGAAGCAGGATCTCCAGTCTTTTCACTAAAGAGATGCTGTCAGAAGCATTCTATGCATGTGCTAGTCCTTGGTACTTAGATGTATTTTAGGGCTCAATTACTTTCCTAAATGTAGGTGCCATGCTATGGATCTACATGAATTGAACTTATTTGAAGAACATTGCGTCACTTTGAAGGCAATGTAAAGCTTACTTCAGGGCATGAATGAATGGATTTATTTTGAGCCCAAAATATTTTTTTATATGTTTTTCTCCTTATAACGAGTTCTTTTTGATATGGATGGAAGTTCCATGCATAGAGAAAGGGACAACATGGGGGGCTTGAATTTCTATTTTGCCTTCCCTTTGAAATAAACACAGGGCATTCACTTCAAGGGAGGATTATCTTAATTTTCAAATTCTTCCTGGATGAATGAGACAACTTCATTAAAAACAATAACAACAATGATGCATTTTTTTTAAGTTTTCAATTTTGTAGTTATAATTAAATCCTGGTATATGTCTAGTGGCACAATCACACTTTGTGCAGTATAAAGGGATAGGTGGAGTAAATTAACTTTAAAATGAAATAAATAATAAAATTAAGATTTCTAGGGCCCTGCAAAGTTTTCAGAGCACTTCATATCTGTTATGTCATTTATCCTTCATCACAATCCTGTGTAGTAGGTGCAAGGGTCAGCCCTATTTTGCAGATAAGGAAATTGAGGAAAAGAGCAGGTAAATGACTTTTTCAGGGTCATGCAGCTAGTAAAAGCCCTGAAGTTTCTATACTGTCTGTTTTGATGGATCCCAGAGTGATTTATGAACAATAATAAGTATCATTTACATAGCACTTGTTACGTGTCACGTTCCTGCAGGGCAGAGATTGACATTTTTTTTGACATCTTGTCACTTCATTTGTGTCCGCAGTACCTAGGAGAATGTCCAGAACACAGCAAGAACTTAATAAATTCTAATAATGCAGACCAGCTGTGTGGTGGATGGAACACTAGCCCTAGAGTCAGGAAGACCTGAGTTCAAATGTGACCTCAAACACTTATTAATTGAGTGACCTTGGGCAAGTCAGGTAATCCTGTTTGCCTCAGTTTTCTCATCTGTAAAATGAGCTGGAGAAGGAAATGACAAACCACCCCAGTATCTTTGCCAAGAAAACCCCAAATATGGTCATGAGGAGTTGGACACAATTGAAATGACCCCAAAACCCAACAGAAACAACTGCTTATTGATAGGGTAATTTTCTGCTAAGCACGTCTTGAAGTAGATAGCCTGTGTTGTATGTTACCTATATGTTTTTCATTTTACTTTGTGGCTTTGGACCTACTGAACTCTGTGTGTGTGTGTGCACACATGTGTGCACATGCACCTGTATGTATACCAACATAGTAGCTAGCAGGCTGGATAGCCTTAGAGTCAGGAAGACTAAGGTTTATATACTACTTCTGACATATAATAATTATATTGAACACTTCTAGAGCCTTTTAAGGTTTGCAAAACACTTTACAGTCACGTCAACCTCACAAAAACCCTGTGATGTAGGAACTATTAATATGCCCATTTTATAGCGGTGGAAACTATGGCTCAGAACAGTTAAGAAACCTGCCCAGGGTTACACAGCTAGAAAAGGTTGGAAGCAGGATTTGAACCCAGGTCTTACTGCTTCCACATGGAATTATCTATTCATTAGTTCAGGTTATCACATTCAAGCTTTTTGCTCATACACTAGTTATTTAACCTCTCAGTGCCCTAAGCAATTCTCTAAGAGTCCAAGTTGAATATGACTTACTGATCAGCAGAAGTGGAAGGAATTTCCATACAAGGAATTATTTACACTGGAGAAATGATCTGTCTGGTTCTATCTATCTATCTATCTATCTATCATCTATCTATCTATCTATCTATCTATCTATCTATCTATCTATCTATCTATCTATCTATCTATCTATCATCTATCTATCCACTTATCTATTTATCTGTCCACCTATCAATCATCTATTATCTATACATCCACCTGTCTATCTGTCCATGCATATGTCGTTATTTATCTATCATTATTCTATCCATCTATCATCTATTTGTCTATCTATAGATCTGTCCATATTTCTCTCTCTCCCTGTTTCCCACCCTCTTTCACTTTTCTCTTTATTTGCCTATCTATCTATCTATCTATCTATCTATCTATCTATCTATCTATCTATCTAATCTATGTAATCTATCATCAATTTTTCATCTAAATCATTTGACTACTTATCTATCATCTATTAACCTCTCTCTATGTATGCACACACTTATATAAACATATGTAAACTTATCTATCTATAGTCACACACACACATATTCCATGTCTATAAGCATAGCTACACGCAGCTAGCATGTCAATATGCAATGTTAAGTAGGTATTAGGGAAGGCAATGGGATTTGCCTAGATAATCTAATCCATTTGAATATTCCCCAGCTCATCGCAGTGCTCTTTTAATCCAAGCTTTTTCTTAAATACTGTATTTGCAATTTAAGCACTGCCACATGCTGCCACGGCTGTTACAAAGATACATTAGATTGATAGAATGATGTTGCATTCTTTATGAGTGAAGAAAATAATGACTTCCTTTTCTCTCCCTAATCATGTTTTTATGGTTTGTTTTCCAAAATACTGCATACTTGACCTTAAAAGGGGAAAAAGACTGCACATTTCATTTAACTAGCAATAAAAAGTTAGGTTCTCATTTTGCATTTAAACCTATAGGGAATACATTTTACTATAAGTTATTTCCATTATGATCCCCCAGGTCTCAGATCATTCTGGCTGACTCTGGCGGCCTCAGAATGGCATGTCTCAATAACTGAAAATAGATGGAGAGTACTTTGGCCTCTTTTACTCTATGTATCTTCAAGTTGAAAATCGCTTTACAGCCTTCCATGAGATTTCAAGAAACAACTATTTCAAATGAAAGGGGGAAGAAAAAAAGATCACTTCCCTCCTCTCCCCATCCTCTGAAGTTACCTGTTAATGGTTCTTCCATTATAAGCCCTAGAACAATCTGATTTAATGACACTGTCTGCTGCATCTTGCTTAAAAGGTAGGAACCTTCTAATGCACTTCTTATAAAGAGTCATTTAAAGCATAAATTGAAGAAGGTTGGCTTGTTTCCAATGCCCCAATTCTCTACAATGCACAGAAATGGCTCTGACGTATTCATATGAATGGAAAGCAAGGAATTAAGCTCCTCCAAAAACCAATAATAGAGAGGAAACACTTTTAAAAGCCATAGAAAGAGAAAGAATCCTCTCCCTTGAAAAATGAAAGTACAGAATGCTTGACCCTTCCCTACTTCCTCAGATGAATTCGTTGGGCAATGTGTCAGGTGAGACAAGCCGAGCTTTTCAGAATTGGATTGTAAAAATGGCCTTCTTTTAGAATTAAGATCTAGTAAGTTGTTCCTCCCCCTACAATTTTTAAAACACTTAGTTACTTGTAAGTTCAGCATAGTGACTTTCTTTTCTAATGTTGTTAAATTTTAAACTTTTCATTATTGTTTCATTAGTATATGTTACCTTATCCATCATTGTTAAAAGTTATTTTAATGTAATTCCATTAGCAAATGTTAGCTTGCCCATCACTGTAAAATCAGTATATATTCTAGGCATTATTTTCATATTGATGTGTGTATATCTATCTATCTATATCTATCTATCTATCTATCTATCCTCTCCTTTTCCCAATTAAATGGTTAAAGATAAATGGGTAGATTATCAGTTTAGAGGCAGGAGTGACCTTAGAGGCTGTCTAATCCAACTTTTTCTTTTTCCAGATGAATAATCTGAGGCCCAGTCATTTTAAATGATTTGCCCAAGGTCATGCTAAGGAGCAGAGCTAAGATTGGGCACCAGGTCCTATGAATACCTCCTCCACTGTTCCATGTAGCCTCATCTATTACTCTAATTCATAAAAATGAACATATTTAATGTATTTTTTGGAATTATCTTGCCTTCTTTCACATGTTAGATGATGTATTTTTGAGTATCCTCATGCTATTTAAGAACAAATTCTGCTTTTTTGAAATCAAAACAAAACAAATCTTTCCCACCCTCACACTGTTGTTAAGAAAATCTCCTATGAATTACTGCCTTCTCCATTGAGTTTTGTTGTTGTTTTCTTCAAAAGAGTGGCTTAATAAAAGAGGTTTTACTTCTAGACCTTCAGCATCCTTTCAAAATTAATTATTGTTTTCATGTATATATGTGGTAGTCAGAGTCAAGCTCAAAACCTTTGGAAACCTTGAAAAAAATGAGATACTTTCATTGTTATGTAAGATAGTATTGAGTTCAACTTAACAAATGTTTGTTAAATGTGGACTATGTGCCAGCAGGTGCTAGGGACACAAAACCAGGAACCAAACAGTCCCTTCCCTCAGGGAGCTTATATTCTACTGGAAGGACACAACACTTGGGAAGGTGGGGTAGAGAAAGGATCTGGGAATTGACTGGTAAAGGAGACTCCTCGGCAAGGAAATTCTTTCTACTGATGCTAATCTCTGCAACTAGTAGGACTGCCTGAGGCACTGGAGAAGTTAAGTGACTTGTCCAGGATCACACAGTATGTGATAGAGTGGTGTTTATAAAGCACCTTACATATATTACCTTATATGATCTCTTGCATCATTCTAGTGAGAATATAAGAAAACAGGGGGCCACATGTCACTGTACTGAAATATCCTGCCACCCACCCTCATAGGGTTTTTATTGGATTAAGGACTTGATTTAGGGTCTGAGGGTATCAAAATGAGGAGGACTTTCAGAACTCATCTCATCCAACATCTTCACTTTACAACCAAGGTACTTAAAAGTGAAATGACTTGTTCAGGGTCATGCAGCTTGTTAATTGTGGAATCACTAACCATTAGACTCAGAAACCATATTTCAATGAGACAACTAATAGTTTTCTCTAGATCTAGGGATTTTCTTAGAAGACAGATTTTTCTTACCTGCATTTACTGTTTTTGGAAACGTCTGCTTATCTTTTTGCTTTGGGCTTTGCCCAGTTTCACCTTGTCCTATAACCACCAGGTCTCTCTGGGGGTACTGTAGGCTGTCATATCAGTCTGAGAAAGCAAACCAAGCATATTATGGAAGGGAGAATCAATTAGGGCTTGCTTTGTCCTATTCCAGGAAATTCAGCAACAAAATGATTACCTCCACAGGACAAGCCTCAGTAGGGCAGATTTCCTAGTGGGTCCTTGAGAGTCCTGTTGCAAGAAAATTATCCAACCACCTCCTCCCCCCAAGCTGGTGGTTCCTGTGCTAAAATACGATTTCTTATGCTTAATACCTATGCAAATCTGGACAAGTGCCTTAGCCTCAGTTTCTATCATCAAATGAGAGTTGGACTAGGTGTTCTCCAAAGTCCCTTCCACCTTCAAGCAAGCACTCAGAGTTCATTCTGGTGTCTACATCATTAAGTGTTAACAAGCAATTTTTTTTCATTCAGGAAAAGCTGGAAAAGAATGAAAGCATGTGTTCTTCAATTTCCTTTGTAGTAGGAATCCCTCCACACTGGACAATTCAATCACAGAATATGTGCATCAGCATATATGGTCTAGTAGCTAGGAATTAAAATGATAGTGTTCATCATGATGTGTGTGTGTGTGTGTGTGTGTGTGTGTGTGTGTGTGTGTGTGTGTGTACATTGAAGTAGTTTTGAACCAGGATGTGATGAATCATTGTTCCTGGAAGTTCACATTTCCATTGGGTAGCCTATGACATCTGTCTATGATGGTGAATAAATCACAGTGGATGGTGACTCATTTGTAGTGGTCCTGGTATGTTATAGTTTTATTACTAATATGAATGATGACATAAGACCATAAGATCATGGTTCTAGATGTGGAAGGAACTATAGAGGATTGTCTCATTTTACAGATGAGGAAAATGAGGCCCAAGGAGTTTAAGTAACTTGTCCAGGTTTGAGAATATAATAAGCATAAAAAAAATCAGAGTTAGCCCAGCAGTCACAAGATCCATTTTATTTGATTGCTTGCTATTACCAGTGATTTAATTATTTAGGATGCTTTCCAGTGAGGAAACTCCCTCTTCCAATGCATATGGCCAGCTGTTGTAGAGATCACTGCCAGAGCACTGAGAAGTCAAGTGATTTGCCCAGGATTACCTAGTTAGTTGCAAAATACTAGCAATAAACATTATTGATATGATATGAAGTTTGCAAAGTGCTTTATATACATTTTCTTATTTGAGTCTTATGATAACCCTGTGTTGTAAACATTTGTCCCATTTTACAGATGTCAAAGTTGAGGATAATAGGTGTGAAGTGATTTATTGGGATCATGAAACCAGCATGTAACACAGATGAGATGTGAACCCAGATCTTTGTGTCTCCAACACCAGCTCTCTACCCACTCTGCTGCACTGCTTTTTATCCTATGAGCTCTCTTGAGAGGCACTGGTGGATGGAGTGTGTTGAACTTGAAGTCAGTAAGATCTGGGGTGAAGTCCTACCTAAAGATGCTATTCTTTTAATCCTCACCTTTCCCATCTGTAAAATGGGACTAAGAATACCAAAAGGGTTGTCTGGCAGATCAATTTAAATAATGTATGTAGAGCACTTTGCAGACTAACAGCCCATAAATGTTAACTGCTAGCGTTTTTTCTCATTTTTAAAAATTCCAAACTGAAGAGACACCAGATAAAACAGAAATTTTTATATAAAGAGTGGAATAGGAAAAGAGAATTGCAGATTTCTATTATGTACAGCTTGCTTTTCTTTTAAAGTGTGTAATAAGTTCAGCTTATAGGTTACTTGCTAGCATCCATTGGGCTCTGGGAGAACAGAATTTTGTATTGTTGGCAGAGACAGCTAAGAAGACTTCATTAAAGCATTTGTTAGAGCAAATGAAAATTACCTTCCTGCCTTCTTACTTTTATCTTTTGGGGGCTAGCTTCAGTTAGCATGTCCTCCAGGATGCACCCCCCCCATTCCCAGTTTGCCACCTTTGTGTGACATAATAGGAGGGGAAGGGCTTCAAGGATGTATTGCTACTTTTAAAACAACTGCTTTGGGTTGACAGGAATTAATTAGGATTGTAAATTATTACATAAGTCCTCAATTCTTTAGCAGGCGCTTTAGTTAAAATGCTGACACTGGCTAATTACCAGGCTCTATTCTGCCTTGGCAGTGTGGATAGTCCATAAAGGATTTGATGCTTGCCTTCCTGAAACAAACAAAAACAGCTCTGGAACTGTCAGGGAGTAACAGCAGCTCTTGAAGGCTAATCATTACCAGCCTTTGTCGGGGCTTATGTAATTGTTGCATGAATTCTGCCTCAATCAGGGAAAAATATGCTTAAGTGCCAGTAAAAGTTTTTATGTTTCTATGAAATTTTGCAATTTATGGCTTTATCCATCAGCTCGGGTTACTAAGCAACAGTGGATGTGTCGTTAACTCAAATTATTCCTCACTCCTGGGTGCTGCTTGTAGCCTAGTACAAAAAAAAAATAAATAAAATCCCTAATCCTACTGCATAGGGTTAATTTCTGATGATGAAAGTGAAATGGAGGTTGGAAAGCCGAGAAAGGCAGCAGCATTATACTGTGAAAGCTGGAAGGGGGGGAAATAAGGACATTTAAAGCCCAATTGTATTCACCTTAGGAAAAAAAAATGCTTGGAAATTGATTTAATGATCGTGTAGTACCCTGATTGGCCATTAAACAGGCCAGGTTTTTGGCACTTAAGCAATCATATTTTGTGATGCTGGTTTTAATTAAGAAGTACACTGCAGGATATTCAATGACCGTATAAGTGCGGTATTGCCGGGTTCTTGCTGTGAGTCCATATGCATTTGAGGGGAGATAAAACCCTGGAACAGATATAAAGCCACTTTCCTACCATCTCTAAAGACCCAGCCTTCTTGCAACTGTGCATTGCCGCACAGACTGAGTCTTCCAGGCTGAACATCGTCAGAATGTTCTCATTTAGCAGGCAAGAAATTACAAGTGGTTCCTTAAAGCAAAGCCATTTAAGATGGCAGGAATGGAGGTTGAGGCAGTTCAGAGATGTTTGATGACTCAGAACGATATTACAGACACCCCAGAAGCCATGTCAGGGAAGCAGCTGCGGGAGCGGGACCTCTGGTATTGGAACTGTCTTTCAGGTTTGAAAATTCTGAATGTTTAGTGTTATAAGAGATCACATCTCGGGTTATTTATTTAATTTTTAGGCAGCCTGTTTGACAGGTTGTAAACAATCGAGCACATCCAAGGTGGGGGAGTGGGGTAGAATCCTATTGAAAAGAGTTTCATTTCAGCAGTAAAGTTTGGGCAAGTTTTAAAGTTACACGAGTGCTATTGATGGAATTATTCAATTAAATTCAACAAACATTTCTTAAGTCCCCACTATGCGCCTAATACTTAAGACGTAGGGACAAAAACTGAAATAGTCTTGCCCTCTGGGAAATTGCATTTGAAAACGACCCTATGTAAGTCACATGAGTGTCATCTCAAAATGTTCATTGATAGAAATTGAACAAACGTTTATAAAACCCCTACTATGTACCAAACACTGAACTAGTTACTGATTAGAGGAGAGTTGATGCCCTTTAGGACCTTATGTTTTATAAAAATATAAAATGAAAACAGGAGAGGACTTTAGGGAGCTTACATGTGACAATGAAATCTTGATGAAGGCTCCATCTGTCTTTTTAAAAAGTTTTTTTTTAAAGCATTTTCTCTTTCCTGAGACTGTACCTGAAATTGACTCTCCATCTTTTGACCACAAGGATCCCTTTTTAAATGAGGAAAAAAATTTCACAGACCTCCACAAGATGGTAGTTGTACTATTGGCATGCGTTGTTTAAGAAAATACATGAAGACAAAAAACTACTCTGAAATCTGTAAGGCTTAAAATAGAATTTGCATTTTGTTGGTCACAAAATCATCTATATGTATTTGAAAAATAGTAGTGTTTCTGTCACTTGGTTTGCATAAGGTGTGTTTACACATTCATTTTGCTGAAGCACATCGCATGTTTTGTTGGAACTAAATAAAGATAAAAAGAATGGTGCTTGGTGTGTTATCTGGATTTGTGAAGCCATCCCATTTAATGAATTCTAGTTCCCTCCAGGGGTCCATTATGCTTAAGTTGGGAATCCTGGTTTCACAGCATGCTGGGATTCCTCCCTGCCTCTGGCTCTTCCCATGCAAGGATGGTGTTTGTCTGTCTGGAGGTCCCAACCATTCGGTTCTCATATCCAGATCAGTTGCCAAATCTTGCCATCTCTCCCTCCATAAGTACTTTTGCATCTGTCCGCTTCTGTCCACCCTAACAGCCACCAACTTAATTCAGCCGCTCCTCACCTCTCACTTAGACTATCACAACAGACTCCTAATTCGTCTTCCTTCTTCAAGTCTCTTCCCATTCTATTTTGACCTTCACTCAACCGTGAGGTAATTTTCCTAAAGCCCAGCTCTGACCATTACTTCACAAAACCCAGTAGTTCCCCATTGACTCAGATCAAATATAAACTCTTTTATTTGACTTTTAAAGAACTTTACAACCTGGCCCCTGTTTCCTTTTCTAGCCTTATTATACTTTACTCCCTTTCTTGCGTTCTGTGTTCTAGCTAAATTGGCCTCCTTGCTGTCCATTGCACATGCCAACCCGTCTTCTGTCTGTGTACCAAGGATGCCATCCATTCTTGGAGTGCACTCCCTCCTCACCTCCACCTGAAAGCATCCTTTACTTATTTAAAGATGCAACTCAAGCACCACTGTCTTCTCATCACACTCCTCCCTAGTATTAGTGCCCTCCCTCCCTAGATGATTTTATTTATTTTGGTCCTGTATAGACAGGCACCTGTATGTGGTCTCACCCATTGAATGGAAGGCCCCTGAGGTCAAGAAAACTTTCACTTTTGTCTCTGAGTCCCTGAACCAGGGAGAGTGCAAGACATAGCAGCTTTTTAATAAATGCTGTTTGATGGATTGATCGGTGTTATTGTAGAGTATTACAGCTACCCCTGAGATGAGCTCAACCATTAGTAATTAGGGGGCTCCTAGTGTTGATCTCATCTGTAGATAGAGATTTAAAAAACCCAGAACCTATTTAGCAAAACCTTTGGCTTAGGCCCACATTTGAGGTTCTCCTATTCTCCTTGGCACCTACCTTACCTCACCCAACTCCTGACAAAACTTTTTTCACGGAGCCTAGAAGACATTCTTACTATTCCTTGGAGAGGAGCTCTTTTCATACAATGGGAAAGAGATAGGGGAAAAGGATAATGCGAGGGTCCAACCAGTGTCCAGGGACATCTTGATATATTAAAAAAGGATTCTTATGGTACCTTGCATTTCTCTCCTTAACTAGTTTTTGCTGAAGATGCTTCAGCTGCTGCTGTAGAGATGAAAAGATGAATGGTGTGTGTGTGTGTGTGTGTGTGTGTGTGTGTGTGTGTGTGTGTGTGCGTAATGGCTAATTAGAGGGAAAGATGGACAGATGGTTAGACTAATGGGTGACTTGACAAATAAGAGAAGGAAAGCTCCTGGCCCCTCTTCTCTGTTTTCTCTGTTGTGTTCAAGCAAGTTCACAGATATGTTATAGATTGAAAAGGTTTGGGAAATGTTATACTGTGGACAAATTGAGGATCAAGGACCCTGTGAGTATAGAATTTTAGAGCTAAAAGGACCTTAGAAATTATTTAGTTCAGGTGTTCTTTACTTAGTGTTTGTGAACTTAAAACTGTTTTTTATAACTTTAATTTAATTTATTTCCTTTGTATTCATATTTATTTTATTTTATGAATTAAAAACAAACAAGCAACAGCACATTATTCTGAGAAGGGATCCATAGGCTTCACTAGGATGCCAAAGGAATCCATGACAAAAATGTAAAAAAAAAATGTTAAGAGCCTCTGGTTCAGTCCATCTCTCTCATTTTATAATTTAAGAAACTGAGACCCAGAGAAGATAACCATGGATGATAGGGCCCATACTAGAACCCCAAACTCTTGGTCATGGTCCAATGCTCATTCCATTATGAGCTGTTACGGCTTGGGAAAATGCACGAGCTCCCAATTACATTTGCTCCCAGATAAAAATATGTAGAGATAAATCAGGAATATCTAGGTCTGTCCATCCAGGATTGGTAAATCCAGCAAATCTGTTAAAAAAAGAACAAAAATAGTTGTAAGTATTATGTATTGTGGAATTTCAAGAACTAGAAATTTTGTGAAATTGAATACTTAGCACTAGGAAAAGTTTACTTAAGAAAAAGAATAGCTTTTTAAAAGCATAAAACATTACCCGAAATTTGTGTATCTTAAGGATTGGGAAAATTTGAAACTTTTTCAGTTCACTAAGTAGATAAACAAAGATTTTTACCTAAAGACTCAGATTCATGATTAAAAAAACCTGGAAATTTGCAACTGTGAAAATGTTAGGTTGTTCTAAAGTGACTTCAACAATTAGCATTATTTTAAATTATTTATTCAAATCAACATATATTTACTGAGTATACTCTATATGTGTGTATATATTATAATTTTGTTTTTCAGTTTTATCTAAATCTTCATGACCCATTTTGGAGCTTTCCTGCAAAGATACTAGAGTAGTTTTCCATTTCTTTCTCCAGTTTATTTTGTAGGTGAGGAAAGTAAGGCAAATAGGATGACGTGACTTGCCCAGGTCACACGGCTAATAAGTATCTAAGGCCAAATTTGAGCTCAGGTCCTCCTGACTCCAGGGCCAGTACTCTATCTGCTATGTCACCTATCTCCTTCTATGATCTGGGACACACACACAAACATGTATATGTACATACATGTATATTGTGTGTACATATAAACACACATGTGCATATGTGTATATGTATATACACTTATTGCAATAAATTAATATAATCATATGATCATATAGATTTAGAAGTCTAAATGTTTTATTTCACATCTGAAAATGAATGTAGTGGTCATCTTGTCTACCTACCTATTTTACATAGAAGACTTCTAAGCATACATATAATACACCAAAAACTCGATTAATTTTAGTGCTTGAAGAATAGAATGTTCTGGTTCACTGAATTTTTTTGGTAGCTGAGGGGGTCTAACTTTTGATAAAAGTCTTCCTAAAATATATTAACCCAACTTCCTGCCTTATTAAATAGAGTATACTGAGCATCTTTGAATCTTAGATGACTAAAGCTCTTGCAGTATGTTAGGGTCAATATGATCAAGTTCAATACTCCTTGCATAGAACACAGATAGAAAAATGTAGGAATGAAAAAAAAAGCATTTATTAAATGCTTGCTGTATGCTAAGCTGTGCTCTAAGTATTATAGATACAAATAGAAAAAATGAATCAGTTCCTGCTCTCATAGAGCTCATACTCTAATTGTGGAAGATGACACACATAGAGGAATTTAGTTATAGGATGGAAAGACCTAGTGCCCTAAGTATTTAATAGCATTGCAGATAGCAAAACTCGGGGACAGTGAGCCCCTGATGTATACTAACCTCAGAACATCTTATGGAATTGTGCTTTCAAATAAATCTTTATTATGAAGGGAGTTCCTGTGGTTTCTCTTTCTCCCCAAAATGCTAGGGGTTGGATGAGAATTCGGGGATAAGAATCTGTGACCTTGAGGTCACAGGATCCCCAACACTGGATTAGATGGTCTGAGTCCCTTTTACCTCTAAATACACAATCCTATATTCCATGAAATGGTTGGACCAGACTCAATGGCTTCTGAGTGACTTGAAAACATCCCCTTTCCCCTTCCCTAACTCTTTAGCAGCTACACATCTCCAATTCTAAAGGCCAGCCTAAGTTCAGAGAGGCTCTTTGCCAGGATGGCTGGAGGAGGATGCATTTTTTGTCTGTAGAAGTCCTTAAAGATCATTCACTATGCTACAGAGGGGTCATGATCTGGGTCTGGGGAGGCAATCCTCCCATGGGTGAAATCACAGATCTGTAAAATGAAGTGATGTAGTCAACTTCAATTTTTTGGGACAAATTAGCATCCCAACATTGGAATCTTTCTCAGATGAGTGATCATAACTTGGCATGCTTCCTTTTCTGGATTTGCTTGTGGCAATGTCCTTAGTGCTTTATGTCAATGGGAGGACAGAGTAGCCTAGTGAATGGAGTGCTGGATTTGGTCTCAGAAACACTTGCATTCAAATCCTGCTTCTGACAAGTGTGAATCAGGGTGAGTCATTTAACCTTTATTTCCTATCTATAAAATTGGGATAATAGTTCTGTCTCTGCCACTTACAATCCATGTATCCTTTATTTATTGTATCCCCAGAGCTTAGCACAGTGCCTGGAACATAGTAAGTGCTTAATAAATATTTACTGGATTGGATTGGCAAATCATTTTAATTCCCTAGGGCTTAGTTTCTTTATCTGTAAAATAAAGGGATTGGACTAGACCAGATTACCTTTTTTTGGGGGGAGTCATATACCCTTTTGGCAGTCTGACAAAGTCTATGGGCCCCTTGTCAGGATAATTCTCTTAAATATATAAAATAAAATATGTAAGATTACCAAGGAAACCAATTCTATTGAAATACATTTATCCATCCCTCCATCCATCCCTCCATCCATCCCTCCCTCCATCCATCCATCCATCCATCCATCCATCCATCTATTTATCTATCTATCATCTATCTATCTATCTATCTATCTATCTATCTATCTATCTATCTATCTATCTATCTATCTATCTATCTATATCTATCACCTATATTAAAGAGTTCATGGATCCTAGGTTAAGAACCCCTTGTTTAGATGGCCTTTTAAGGTTCCTCCTTGATCCGAATCTATGGTTCTAACAAAGGTATACCCCAGTACCTAATTGAAGATATCTTTTCTGAGGAGTAAAGCAAAGACCTTTAATCTACCTCACAATATTTAAAAAAATTATTTAAAGTCATATTTAAACAAATTTTGAAAGTTCTGAATGTTATTTAGAAGAGACCAAAAGAACCATGTCTACTTGCTTTAATCTGACAGTATCACATAAAAGGAATTGACTTACCCCTTTGTGTTCTCCATTTCTTGTTTGTTTATGGGAGCAGCAAAGGGCTTAATTAGCCCAACAAAAGAAAACTGGATCCTGCACAAACTGGAGAAATGATATATTGCATCCTTGATCGTTCAATTCAATACATGGTTCAGCTATGGTATTGTCTGAAGACTAAGCAAGAACACAGTAGGTAGTACATGGAAGCATCCCAACACTTGAACACTGGTCAAGTCTTTCAGATATAAGGTTGTGTCAACATACCAGACATGGCAAATCAATCAATCAATAAACATTTATTAAGCACTACTAGGTGCCAGGCACTATGCTAAGCTCTGGGGATACAAAAAGAGGCAAAAGACAGTCCCTGCCCTCAAGGTGCTTACCTTTATATCTCAATCATGTTCAAGGATCTATTAATAGCAGAAATATCAGCATTGTTTGCTAGCATACATGGTAAGGTCTAGAAGCACTACCACTTCTCCACATGAACATATCTGGACAGTAGCTAGCAATAGTTCGTGATTTATAGATATTAATGACAATTATTATATCATGGTATGATGGAAAACAGGGGATTAGGTGTTAGAGAACCTGCTATTGGATTCTGGCTCTGCCACATTCATTGGTCACTCTGCGACCTTAGGCAAGTTACTAATGAAGCTGGCTATTCCATGAGTAAGACACTCCTTTTGGATCTGGGAGTTGTTCTCAGGCTTTCTTCCACTCCTGAAATCCTTTCCCTCTTCCATTCCATCTACTGACTTCCCTGGTTCCTTAGGTCTCAACTAAAATCTCATCTTTTACTCAAAGCCTCTGCTAACCTCTCTTAATTCTACCAAATTCTCTTCGTGAATAATTTCCTATTTATCCTCCATATAGCTTGCTTTGCATAACTTGTATGTTGTGTCTTCCACTAGATTGTCCTTGAGGGCAGGGACTGTCTTTTGCCTCTTTTCATGTCCCTCAGCGCTTAGTACAGCTGCCTGTCACATGGTAGGTGTTTAATAAATGTCTATTGATTGATGGATTAAATTATCTCTAGGTTCCCTTTGAAATGTTCCAATTTTTGGTTCATAGTACCTAGGTTTTCAGAAATCATTGCTGGATTGAAGAAAAGTAAGGCAAATATTACTTGACGTGGATTTTTCAGGGCAGGGAAATGATCAGAGCATGAAAATGACTTGAATACTGAGCTGAGGGGAAGCATTGGAAGAAAGGTGAGAGAAGAAGAAGGCAGTGTAGTATAATAGAGAGTATGCTGGCTCTGAAAACAAAGGACCTGGATTGAAATCTCAGGCTGCCATTTTCCCCATGTGACCTTGGGTGAGGCACTTTACTTGTACGGGCTTCTGTTTCTTCATCTATAAAATGAAGGGGTCAGACTAGATGCTTTCTAAGGTCACTTTTCAGCTCTTAATTTGTGATCCCAAGAATAAGTTATGACTTGTGTACCCAGATCAGGTAAAGGAGTGCACCTCTGAGTTACTCATTTTATGGAATAATTTACAATAATGTATGATGGTAGAATTAAGAAGGTCCATAGAAGAGCAAAAGAAATTCCTGTATAATGTCTGATATGAGGAATTAGTTAACACCGAGTTGACTAGAAATGATGTGCTAATAGGTACTCCCTAAAATTTTTCCATGCTTAATCATCATTATTAACAGTTATGAACACCACCTACAAATTTGGTGCCCTGCAAAGCATACTCTCATCAGAAAAGCAGCTGGGAAGGGACCTAATTAAGAAGAAAAATAAAAACCTGCCAAAAGCTCAGAATACACAGGCAGAAATAGAATGTAGTAATAGTGTCTGCCTCTGGAAAAGGGGCATTAAGTCAAGGATGATGTAAATGATATCCTAGTGACCCCAGTCACTTTTGCTCATTGGCTTTTTATAATTTATTTTTAAATGTTCACTAAAGTCTTCTTCTGATAACCTTGAATTCTAAGACCTTTCTAGTAGTATGCCCCATCGTGGCATGCCCCATCATCATGGAACTGTTTCAGGTGTGGTTCACTTCTAGACTACATATTTGTCCTTTGAGAACCTGGTTGATTTTCAAAGAGGTTCATCACCAAGATTACCTGTAGGGTGATAGGATGAATTTTTCAGCCATATCAGTTCTTAAAATCCATCTACTAAATCACTCAGGGATTCCTTCAGAGATTCAGAGCTGGGAGAGATTTTAGAGGTCATATAGTCATATCCATTAATAACATTTATTAAGGACCTATTATGTTTGGGGCACTGCGCTGAGCGCTAGGGATACAAAAAGAGGCCAAAGACAGACCCTACCCTCAAGGAGCTTACATTTTAATGGACTACTCCTCTAAATTTACAGATGAGGAAACTGAGACCTAGAAGGAAGGAAATAAGTATTCTTTAAGTAACTACTGTTCGTCAGGCTTTGTGCTGAGGACTTTGCAAATATGATCTCATTTGACCTTTACTTTGGGAGGTAGGTTCTATTGTTTTCTCCATTTTGCGATTGATGAAACTGAGGCAAACAGAGGTTAAGTGACTTACTCAAGGTCATATTATAAGTCAAGTAGTAAATCAGCAGGAAATAGCAGAGTAGTAGTGTAGTAGGCGGAGAAGGAGGAGAAGAGAGAGGAAGAGGAGGAGGAGGAAGAGCAGCAGCAGTAAGTAGTAGTAGTAGTAGTAGTAGTAGTAAATAGCAAAACTGGAATTCATTATCAAATCCTCCACCTGCTAATCTAGTCATTACCATTATGCCATGATATTGTAGTCATTAAATATATCCAAATCACTATCTATTGCTAACTACTATCCAGATGAGCATGTTCTAAGAAGTGTCAGGTTTTAAAAACATTTACCATGTAAACTAGCAAGCACCAACGATATTAATGTTTTTATAAGATGCTTTTACAAATGAAAACGAAGATTTATTGTGTGTGGTAGGGTATTTGAACTCATATCCTCATAGTCCAGAGTCAGTGGTCTTTCTTCTGGAGCAAATTGCTTCCCACCATGTTATTAGGGTGAGTACTCACACCAACTGAAATCACAACTTCATAAAGTCTCAAAACATTTCAAGATGTCATATATCACAAAGGAAATCAAGCTTAGACTCTTACCTTTCCACCATGACTTTCCCCTCTACCTAAGTCTCCTTTTGGTGGGTAATGCCTTGATGTAGCAATTCATTAAACTGTTCTCTCTGCTATGATCTTCATCTTTCTTCTCAGAGGCTTCTTCTGAGACTTTCATGTTCGTTTATTTTAAAACTTTAGCCTTTAGTTTTACCTTTTGTTAAGATAAAAACACAAACAGGGATTTCACAAAAAATGCATTATCTCCTCTTTGAACTTTTTTTCAATAGAATATCATTCCATTTGAGTTCAAGAAGGTAAGAATCTGACACAAAAATTTATTTAGGCATTTTTTTCCCTTTAGCATTTAGTAAGTACCATCTAAATTCTTGGCCACATGACGGACTAGAGCATTTAACTAATTACTGTAACAGTTGTAGTCGTTTATTTGCTAGGCATAATATGAGTTCATCCAAAATCAAATTACAATAAATGTAAATTCAGTGCAATACTGCAGAGGGTCAATTAGGGGTTTCCATTAAGGACCCCAACTTTCAAGGACAGAAACAATTTGAAATTTCTATTGGGAATGTAGCCCATATGCATTTAGGATAATGTGAAAGTGACTTGTGCTGAGTTTTGAACAAAGGGACATGGACAACACTTTGTCTTCATAATATGCTGATTTTATTAGAATGTAGCGTTAGTCTGAGTACTTGGGATGTCCTAACCACCAAATCTACCCCATAGCATTAATTTATAATTTATTAAAAACAACACACACAGCAATTATGTATAGTATGTGAGACTCACTTATAGAGAAGAAAGAAATAATTTGAGTAGCTGATACTTTGAGGTGTTGTTGATATATAGCTTCATGTGTCACTGATGCTTCCTGTGATAAATGAAAAAAGCTACAACATCTTAACATGTGAACATCTGGAAAGTTGTATATAAAAGTGGGATTTTATGTACATATGTGTGTGTCTATCTACATATCTATATATAGATAAATATCTCTCTACAGATATCTGAGGTCTTTCAACTCCCAATCTAGTCCTTTCCATTATGCCATGCTAACATTCACACATACACATGCATGCAAATGTGTAAAACGCACACATGTGTGCAACACAACACACATTTGAGCATATGTTGTAATGGAAATGCAGATTTAAAGATCTTCCCTGCCCCTAGGCTAACATGCACCTGGAGCCTGGTGTGGGAGGCTTGTTTTTCAGAAGATACTTTTTGATTGGCCAGTGGGTCAAAAAGGTTGTTACATTCTCTGAGCCAGGAGAAGGCTATATAAGCACTGATGTGTAGCTTTGTTTTGGGACTCACTTTGAGAAGTGTTCTGTGATTTGATCTGGATTCTGGGAAGCCGTTGTTGAGAGTACCCCGGCTTTGAAAAACCCAGAATGTGGAAACCCAGATGTTGACTGGGTATGGATGTAATGGTTGGACAGTTTGGAAATCTGTCTACTTGATGTTTCTGTCTTGATAATTATGCCTGTATACTTTGAGGTTCAGGGTACTGACCTTTTCTCCTGAACAAGGTAAACGATATATGTCTGACTGATTAAAGTAAGCTTGTTAACCCATTTTGAGTTGCTTTCCTTTAACAAAGCAGATCCAAGAACCTGTGGTAGCTGCAAACCCTGAGGACGCTTGGGGTGCTTGCTGCTACAAAAGTGCATCTGGAAAACAATAAATTAAACATATATGTATGATAAATAAATATATAAACACATTTATATATGTGAATGTTATCATAGCCTAATGGAAAAGGCTAGAGTAGGAATTGAAAGAGCTGATATTGAGTTCTGACTCTGCCACTTAGTACCTTATGGGCCTTGGTCAAATCCTGTAATCTTTCTGGGCCTCAGTTTCCTTATTTATAAAAGTGAAGGAGCTGAAATGAATGATCCCTAAGTTCCCTTTGAAGCAATTTTCAAGCTATAATCTTGAAAATCATTGCAGAATTTAAGAGCACCTTAAAAACAAAGCAAAGCTCCTTTCAAATGGATTTCGTAAGACAGAAGAATGATTGGAAAAGGGGTATGATTTGAATATTGGACTGAGGGAAAGCATGGTGGAGAATTCAACTATGCTGACTATGGTTTGAAACCTCAGCTCCACCATTTTTGACTGGTGTGACCTTGGGTAAGGCTTAACCTCAATGGGCTTTGGTTTCCTCATCTATACAATGAAGAGGTCAGACTAAATGCCTTCTAAGATCCCTTTTCACTCCAGATCTATGATCCTAAGAACCAGCCATGATCTGTTCACTTGTTAAATTTACCTGTTTTAAGGCACTTGTAACCTCAGAGAATGCTTGACTCTCCCTATCCTGAGTGTTGTTGGAAGCAGCCCTGCATAATTTGAATAACTCTACCCAGTTGCATGAGAAGAACTTGCAAGACTGAAGGAATAGGTGGAGAGAACTACAGTGTTCTGGCAAGTTTTTTTTTTGCCCAGGGGAAGCGTTGGCATGGGCAGGAAACCTACAGCTTGGGGACACCAAACTGTTCATTGTGAACCAACCAGGTGTTAATGATGGAGACCCATTGACATTGAATATTCTTAACTCCAGACCAGAGGCTTCCACGAATGATGCTAGCACAAAACAAAACTTTTGACTAGAAGCACATTGGCGTGAAGCAGCGTTAGTTATAACATTGTAATAATAATGGAGAGCTGGTTATGTTGTAACATAAGAGAGGGTCTTCTGCTGGAAGAAAAAAAAAGGAATTCATGATGACACCTACTGGGATCTTTGGGTAACTGCAGTCAGAGTGAGACACAGAGTTGGCCCCTGGACCCAAATGGCTCTGGGTGAGAAAGAGAGGCTGATGACCTTGCACAGCCCTCCCTCACTCAAATCAAAGTCAACTGAAAGTCATGTCATCATTTCCCTGATGCCATGGTCCTCTTTGAGAAGGAAGGACAAACACAATGACAAGAAGATAACTCTCCGGTGCTGATTGAGGAGGGCTGTGGGAAGAGTGAAAAGTGCTATCTTCTCATTACTGTGTATAGCCACAGATGCCAGGATTGCAGCTGTCACCTGGGAGACTCTGTAGAGAGTCTCAAAAAGAAGAACTCTGACAGGCAGCACCTGCTGGGAACCCACACCTAGTGAATGGCTATAAGGAACTGAGGCTGTCCAAATCTCTGGGGAAGGAGTGTTTCTTGGCAACTCCTGATGTCTTTCATGAGCTCTGATGAGAGCTGCATGTGTTTTCTTTGACCTAAAAATAAAATTTTCCTTCCTTGAGCTTTAAGAACTCTGTGATTTTGAGGAGAATTGGTGAAAACTCTGGGTGATGTCCTTCAGGGAAATTTCTTGAGTGAGTGTGTGTGTGTATGTATGTATGTATGTATGTATGTATGTATCTGTGCATGCATGCTTATATACACACTGCACACACACACATAATGCACATATACATATACCACACATAAGTACACATACCACACACATATATACATATGTATGTACACACATATATACACATATCTATTTGTACCTACCCACATTTGTACCTACCCACCAGTCTGCTTTATCTTATCTTTCCATTATTTATCTATTAGAGGTAGTATGGGTAATGGAAACGCAAAAAGCCCTGGATTTGGAGACAGGAAACTTGGATTTTAAACTTCGCTCTGATATCTTCTAGCTAAATTCAACTCAGTGAACTTCAGTTTACTCATTTGTGAAATGGGCTTAATAGAACTTTTACTGCTTACCTCACAGACTTGTTTTAAAGAAGCAGTTTGCTGGGTGGCACAGTGGATGGAGCACTTGGCTTAGAGTCAAGAAGATTCATCTTCAAGAGTGAAAATCCAGCCTACTAGCTGTGAGACCCTGGACAAGTCACTTAACTGTTTGCCTTAGTTTCCTCATCTATAAAATGAGCTGGAGAAGGCAATGGCAAACCACTGCAGTATCTTTGCCTAGAAGCCTCAAATGGGGTCGTGAAGAGTTTGAAATGACCGAGCAATAATAAAACCTTTGTTTTTGGTAGAAGTGTGAGTTATTATTATGATATCTGTATATATGTACCTATCCCTTAAATATAAGAGTTAAGTAATTCATGTGTCATAAAATACTCTTGTCCAAATTCAAGACAAATGGAGCTATATAAAATGGAATAATAACTCACATTTATGTATGCAAAGTACTTCCTTCACAATGATCCTAAAAGGGAGGTAGTGTATTATCCCCTTTATAGAGGTAAGAAAACTGAGCCTCGGAGAGACTATAAATGACATTCCCAGCCACTCAGCTAATAAATCTCAGAGTCAAGGTTGTAACTAACGTATTTTGACCCTGAAAAGGGTGGGGGAAAGGAATTTTTCTGCTACCTCATGGACCATACTCTTGGCAAAAGGTTCTTTAGTTTTGAAATGTTGTGCAAAACACTGGTATTTGTCAGAAATTCCTGGGAGATTGTCTTCCCCTTTCTCCCCCATCTCCCTCCCAATCTTGTTAAACCTATGGAATGGGAAAATCTGGCTCCCTTCTCTTATTCCGTCCTAGTTCTAAATTCACAATCCTGTAGATTCGAAGACCAGTCATTTGATTTTTATAAGAACTTTTATTTGCTAAGTTGTAAAGGCAAGGAAAGTAAGTAGAACCAAATTCACACATGGGCAGCCCTCCCTCAAAGCAGAACCAAAAATCTTGAAAGGTTTCAAAGGCCCCACATCTTCCCCAGCCCTTGGCAGGCTAGCTCATCTGCAGAGACATTTTCCCTTTGGCAAAATGGCCATTTTCCTCATATCAATCCCAATGTATGCATTATTAAAACAATAGAAGGTTAAGTCAAGAAGATATAGGTTTTATTTTACCCTTAATGTACTTTCAAAATAGTTATCTTCTGAATTTTTAAAGAATCCAACTTTATTTTTCATTTATTATTAAAAAATCTTTTTCTCTTTGTTTATTTTGGCTGAAAACAAGTAAAATACTTTCGGGTTTAAGTACAAAGCCTTTTTGGGGGATTAGTAAAAAGCTCACCTGTCATGTACTCTAAAGGTTACATAGTTGCTGCTCCTACTTGAACACCTTGTTTCACAAACACAATGGTATTTGTGTAAATTGACTTCTCTAGATAGAGTGTTTAGGAAAAAAATAATGCATGCTTCCTATGCCTAAGCCAGCTTTTCATGCCAACTTGACATGTATCAGGTGTGTGACTTATGCTCTTTGAATCTCAGTTTTCTCATCTGTAAAATGGTCATAATTCCTATAGTACCTTACTCACAGGGTTTCTGTGAAGTTCTGGTGAAACTATGGCAAAGTGCTTTGTAAACTTTAAAGCACTATATGAACTATTATTATTATTTTGTAGAAGAATTATCATTGTTTAACATAATTCAGATAGAAAGGATTCCGAACAAGTCATTATCTTGTTTTTGTTTTTTTTTATGTTCTATGGGTTATGGCATGGGTGGGTAACATGATTGCTTTTTGTATTTGTTGTATAAAAGTGTTATGTTGTAAACTCAACCTTTATAGGCTCACTGGAAGCTTTAATACAGCTCTGGGTAACAGGCCAAGAGGGGTGATGTATGCCTTGTCCTTTGCCCACGGGATTTGGGGAACTTTAGCCAGGACTCTCTATTCTGAAATTTTTCTACTCCATGCAATGTGGAGATTATGGGAATTTGGTAAAATAACATCAATTAAAATATTTTTCTTAGATTTTTATGGTTTGATGTTATATCAACGGGGTCACAAAAAGTCAGAGATGACTGCACAATAAAAACAACAACAATGGAGACGTTCTATCTGTGTTAATCCTCTGCTTCTAATGGTTTATTGACTGAGTTTTCAAGGCTATTTTGGAGTTTTTATTTGTGGTACGAAGACTTGGTATCTCTCAGTTATGAAAGATAAGAATCTTTGGGCATATACAATTCTAGGTCATGTCAGGTATTAGTTGGGTGCCAAATTTTTGTAGCTTGCTTTGATATTGTACATATTCAACCATTCCTTTGTATAGCTAATATGAATCACTAACTTTGGAACTGCATTGATTATTCTTAATAATTATTCTTGACTTAACCTTCTATTGTTTTAATAATGCATACATTGGGATTGATATGAGGAAAATGGCCATTTTGCCAAAGGGAAAATGTCTCTGCAGATGAGCTAGCCTGCCAAGGGCTGGGGAAGATGTGGGGATATTCTTAAGGATAACCCCTTTGAAATACTTGGTGGCAGCAGCTTGGTCTTGATTTACCACCATTAAGCCTTCCTTTTCCTTCCTTTTCTGTTTTTCAGCTATTTGTTTATTTCTTTGTCAACATTCTGTTGGTTGAGTTCATGAGGCTATTTCTTATTCTTATCTTTTTCTAACTGTTCCTTCTGAAAACTTAAGTCTCTGGACAGCCAATGGGGGACATGACTCTTCCTTTTGGTACTTAAGTAGACGGACTTCAAACAGAGTTACATAGATGAAAATCTCATCCCCTCTAAATTTAGATGGTTTATACTTTCTTTTTTGTATAACTACTTAAAATAAGTCTCTGATCTAGAAAAAAGTGAAGATGGAGGCTTTAATATTTGAATCTTAAGTGATGAACTATGGACACAAATTCTAAGGTTTTACAAAACATCAACTAAGGAAGATTTAATGAAACCTGGAATTCCCAGTTTTTACCATGAGGAATAAATAGTTCCCCAGTTTTTTGGTCTCAGGAGCATTTTATACTCTTCAAAATTATTGAGGACTCTCCAAGAAAGGTTTTATTGATGTGGGTTACATTGATTGATATTTACCATATTAGAAATTTAAAATGTCTTAGTAATATTTTGAAAATTCCCTTGAAATGTCCTTGGAATACATATTCAAAATATAACTTCTTGAAAAGTGGGGTTTTAGACAATAACTACATTTCAGAAAAAAAATTTAGAATAAATTGCTGACCATCTAATCTAATACTTTCTTTTTAAAGCTCCTTTGTGACAAAGGAGGCATTGGTAATAATAAATAAATAAAATGAATAATAAAATAAGAAATAAATGAAATAAACAATCTATTTCTTCCAAGTTTAGAAAAACACCCAAACTCCCCAATTAAAGCAATTCATGTAAAAGCAAGGAGAGATGATACCTTTCTGTAGAAGGTGAGATTTTTAACTCAGACTTGAAGGAAACCACAGATTCCAGGAGGTTGGGATGAGGAGGGAGAGAATTTTAGGGAGGAGGTTCAGCCAGTGAAAATACCCTGGAGTAGGGAGGTTTAGGGAGTAGAATCATTAACAAGTCCACTGTCTCTGGATTGCAGAATGTGTTGGTGTGATTAAGGTGTAAGAACAAGGGAAACGGGCAGTTTATGAAGGATGTTGAATACTATTTTAATCAATATTAACTAATCAGATGTCTATGCCATGACTGGCCAATGACATATTTTAGTGAGAATTGCCAAAATTTCATATATTTTATATACCTGTGGACTTTTCACATCATTAACATAGAGGGAGTATCTAAACACAGTTGGTGAACATGTGGGGTGTTAAAACATGAATATATTTTTTACTGGTTTCACGAGTATTTTGTGTATCTTGCTGTAAAATCTATGGTCCTATTTTAAAAGTTATAGGCATATGGAAAGCATTTATTCAAAGACTGAGAGGGGCCTCAGAGACTGCCATCTACTCCAACATATACCTGAATAGAAATCCTCTCTATGCCATCCCCTATGAGGTGCACAGGAATTGCTCCTTGAAAACTCTATTAGAGAGTCTTTCTTTCACATCACTTCCAGTTACACTTATTACTTATAACACTCATATGGCAATCATCCATATCTTATTGTTGTTCAGTCATGTCTGACTTATGACCCCATTTTAGGGTTTTCTTGGCAAAGATTCTAGAGGGGTTTGCCATTTCCTTCTCCAGCTCATTTTACAGATGAGGGAACTAAGGTAAACAGGGTTGAGTGACTTGTCCAGAGTCACAAAACTAGTAAGTGCCTGAGGCCATATTTGAACTCAGGAAAATGAATCTTCCTGACTCCAGGTCCTGGATTCTATCCACTGCACCACCTACTTGCCCCAGAATGCCTTATATGACAGGTATTTCTGAATTTGTCAGGATATATGGGTGCATTGGCACCCAGATACTGTCAAGACCTGCATCTTGATTTGTGATGGTAATGTCCAATTCTTTTTCAGCTCCCATTCATGGTCACAGAAATTTTCAAAAACTCCAAGAAAAAACAAAAACAAAACAAAACAAAAAAAACAAAAACCAGAAGGCTGGTTTTACATTTGGAAGATCCAGTTTTGAGTCTTGCCTCTAACATACCTTGGCTATGTGACCACAGACAAGCCACTTTACCATTCAGTTTCCCCAGGCAATTTCTTTATGACTAAGATATAGATGAATTTTCCCTTCTGCGTTGGTGGACAGACTCTCCACACTGGGAGTTGCCCACACACATGAAATCATAGATCCTGATTCCCATTTTCTCTCCCTCATCCACCAAAACCCACTAAAGAAGAAACAAGTCAATTTATTAAGTTACTTCGAATTTTTTAAAAGGGTTTTTTTTAAGAGACCATTTACATTTCATTGCTTCCAGAAAGTGATAGATTATGGTGCCTCATAATGACTCAATAAACCATTTTGGTAAATCCAGAGGAATTTGAATATTAAGCCATTCTTGTAATTTGAATATTAAGTCATTCTTGTAATTTCACTGCGAAGAAGGAATAATTAAGATTTAATCAATACCATTTCCCCCAGAGGGGAAGGAGGAAAAACCATCAAATGTGCCTTTTCATAAACTCCAACTTCCTTGGCAATAGCATTCCATTTTATAAGTATTGATGAATAAAACCCATTTTCCCCCCAAATAGAAATTCGACCTATGATTTCACTGGTAGAAGGAAATCTTAGGCAAAAAAACTTCCTCTACGAATGTAGATGGGAACCTTTTCTGCAATCTTATAGTCTTAAAGAGCTTTATAGAGAGAGGACTGAGAGGTTAAGTGATTTGCCTTGTTATAGACCTACTGTGTGTCAGAGTCAGGGCTTGAAGCCAGGTCTTTCTGGCTCCTGGCAAGTCACTTAGTCACTATCTGCCTCAGTTCCTCAACTGTAAAATGGGGATAATAGTAGCATCTACCTCACAGAGTTGTGAGGATTAAATGAGAGAGTATTTTTAAGTGCTTACCACAGAGATTTGCACTTAGTAGGTACTATATAAATGATTATTCTCTTCCTTTGTTCTTCCATTCCAACACCAGCCTTCTGACCAAAATGCTGTGTTGCCTCATGCTTATGAAACTATATATAAATGTATAGATTCTGAGACTTTACAAACATACTGTAATATAAAAATCCCTTAGTAATTTTTCATAGCAAGATGTTAAATAAGTAATTTTATGGTCTTTAAGAGGCCTCAGATATTAAAAAAACGAAAGCCAGATCTGTTCCCACATAAAATACACATACCTTACACTTACCCCATTGTCCAAAATCAATAAGGCTATTTTTTGGTCAGAACTGACTTCAGAAAAATAACAAACTCCTCCAAATGAGGTGTGCTAAAAATGGGAAGTACATTTTAAGCAGTCTACCATGATCTGTATGGCTCTGTGGTAAATGACATACCAGAAGGGACTAAAGATTAGAAATTTCTTAGACTGATATATAGTAAAGTAACACTGTGAACAAACATGGGAAATGTCATAAGCTGATCCCATATGATTTAATATTGATACATTTGCATTCTAAGATGGTATTAGGTTGATTTTTTTCCATCAGTGATGACTGATCCTGGTTGAAAGAAAATATGGCCACAGAGTTGAGTTAGCTGTTGACAATGTTTTTTTATTAAAGAAATAAAAAGATACGTTCCAATATTTGGTCACAAAATGCTGTTTTTTTTAAGAACAAACATAACAAAACAACCTGAATAGAAAAGACATTTAACATTTTAACACTAAAAGATGGTTTTAAGTGTTACATGCAAACTATTTAGAGTATTCAGGAAAGTATATGTTGGTGCTCATATTTTCCAGTGTAAATAACCAGCTATTGTCTAAAGCTTTCCATTGATGGTATATGCTTGTGTGTATAAGTACATATATGCTTATACACATTCACATGAATAGCATACATTTGGCAGCTGCCAAGTTACCAATAAGCTATATTCATAGGGATATGATTAAGTATAAATTATGTACATACTTATTCACAGTTGTGTTTAACACCAAGGATGTATCTATTAAAATAATAAAGATAAAATACATGAAAATAAAATTGTTCCATTTTATGGTGGTTATAGCTTTGTCATATTTTAACCAAATATCAACAAACAGTTAAGTATGCAGACAGAACACCTATGTTTTGAAAGAGACATGGGATTTGTGCCAGAAGGGACAGACTTTGCATTTTTATTTTCAGACACAAAAGAAAGCAAGTTATTACAGGGAACACACTCACTTTCTGTTTAGGACCAGAGTAATACTTTAATACACATGAGTTTACCTTTTATATATGAACACTGTATCATGTTCTTACACAAAGATGCAGTTTAGCTAAAATTGCATTGTCAGTGACAAATCTTCACGATATACCAGCTGAGTCTCACAAAAGATTTCTGAGCCTTGAAAAGAAAATTTGGTGTTCCACTTACAAATCAACTCTAGATACTATTTAACCCAAACAGGAACCCAAATACTACATGTTGGAAATTGAGTGTGGCAATGTAACCTCGCTCGCCTCTCCTGCTTGGATCTTTTGAAGCCTCACAGCCTTTTCCAAATCTCATCTGCATTCTTTGGGGAGTAGTATAGTTGAGAGAGAGAGAGAGAGAGAGAGAGAGAGAGAGAGAGAGAGAGAGA
>NW_027186457.1:20233893-20237148 GCF_028583685.1 Petaurus breviceps papuanus | reverse complement strand
AAACTAAATTCTTATGGGGGTGGAGGGGGATGGAGTTGACATCTTTCTGCAATACTCAGTCTTCTACCCACTGGGGGGGGGGGGGGAGGGGGGGGGGGGGGGCAGGGCCCCTGACACAAGAAAATGTCACTTTTAAGCGCTCCCAAGGACCTCTCAAACACACTGAGTTACAGACTAATTGCTCATCGACATTGGTAGAACTAAAAGTTACCCATAATAACAAAAGCAGAGGGGAGGGGACCCCAAGAGCATACAAGAAAAGGAGACAAAGCAGAATCTTAATTTGCCACCAGAATTTTGAAAAGTCAATGTGTGGCTGACTACATTTTGACATCTTTCTGCAATACTCAGTCTTCTACCCACTGGAAAATGGTGTTGAGTTTGGCTTGAGAAGATTTAAGTTTTTCTGGGTCAAAGATTTAGAGATGGAAAGGACCTTACATCTTGTCTAACTACCTCATTTTTGGACAAGGGACAGGAGGCTCTGGAAGGTCAAATGATTTTCCCAGGGTCATGAAGCTAGTATGTAAGTGACTAAAGCAGGATTTGAACCCAAGGTCTTTTAAACACCAAGTCCAGTATTCTATTCCTCCATGCCATACCATCTCTCAAGTTTGTTTTTGTTTGTTGTAGAAGGAATGAAGAATTTTGTTCAGAGGTTGAGAAAGGCTGTTCACATCAATCAACATGTTGCATGTTTTTATCGGAGTTGGGAAAACTGCCAATGTTCAATAAAGACACAGGGTACTATCCAAGGATGCAAACCCTTGCCATTTTAAAATTTTGCTCATATGATCACTCCAGTACCATGATTCAAGCCTATCACTCGACCTCAAAACATGCAACGGACTTTTTAGCAGATAAGCTTAAGTTATCTGATGTCCGATAGGAAAGAGAGCTCATTTTCGTTGTTTGAGATCTGAAACTGGGTGGTATGTATTTCAGGAGCTGAAGAAAATATTTTTTAAACTTCTTTCCCAAAAAGCCATAAAAGAGAGGATTCAGACAGTTGTTGAAATACGCTATGCAGATGGTTATGGGCATTGCTGTATCCACGATATCTATGGTTTTGCAGTCCTTTATGATGCCCAGCTGGATCAGGACATCCAGAAATGTGAATATTTGGTGTGGAATCCAGGAAAAGAAAAAGAAGAGGACGATTGCCATAATGATCCTGAAAATGTCATCATTTCTTGGCCTGTTTTTCTGAATCTCATAAGCTTTTTTCAGGGTCTTCCAAATCAGAGTGTAGCTTGTCAGAATCACCAGAAAAGGAATCAAGAAGCCCAAAATGTTTTTGCTTAGTCCCAGCCCCACCAGGAGAGTGGAGTTGTGGGTTTTGTAATAAAAAGCACAGACCGTGATATTTGTGTTCTCAATGAAAAAAACATTGCGGTGAATTACAACAGGCAGACTGGCCAAGCCAGCCAGCAGCCAAATCACGATGCATGTCACTTTGGCCATAAGCATGGTGCGCCGAAGTCGGGACTTCATCGGATGTACGATAGCTAGGTAGCGGTCAATGCTCAGAGAGGTGAGAAGAAATACACTGGCATAGAGATTAAAACTGATGCCGGCAGATGCAATCTTACACAAACAGTTTCCAAAAGGCCAGCGGTATTCCATGGCAGTGTAGACAGCCCAGAGAGGCAAAGTCATTAAGAAGCACAAGTCAGCCAGAGCCAAATTCATTAGGAAAACACTGGCTACTGTCTTCAGTTTCATGTAGAAGTAAATGACAATCACCACCAAGCTATTGCCAAAGATCCCCACAACAAAGATGATGCTGTATAAGGTGGGAACCATAATGAATATGTAGCTATGTCTTCCTGATTTGGGGCAGTCATCTTGGATTCTTTTAATAGTCTCTTGGGTGGAAGAATTTAGGTTCATTTTGATCTTCTGGGTGGGGGATCAGTTTCAGGTGCTATGCCAACTTCATCTGGAGAAAAAGAAAAGAAGAAAAAAGAAATTAATGACCAAGATTTCATTTTTTACTTAAAGGTTTAATATTATTGCCACCCCCTCCCCCTTTTCAGATGAGGAATCTGAGGCAAGGATAAGTTAAATGAACTGTCCATGGTTACCAGAAGAGTGATTTGAACTCACATGTCCCCTGACTCAAGACGGACATTCTTTCCTCTCTGTATACCATACTGCATCCTGATGGCTAAGAGGCAACAGAATTTAGTGAAAACAGTGCTGGCTTTAGGATCATGGGTTCAGATCTCTTCTTGGACACTCACCAGTTGTGTGACCCAGGGGCAAAGCACTCGACCTCCATGTACCTGGAGCAATTCCCCATGGCTTGTCTACTAACTCACACTTGCAGCTCAATCTTAATCCCATTACCAAGAAAATACACAAACTAAATCTGCATCTTATGAATGGAAAGTATGAGCTGCTATAAAGATTTTACATATACGATTTTTTAGTAAAATGTTATTTCATTCTAGAAGAAAACAAATCAGTTTCAGAAGGGAAAAGGGTCTAGTGAGATGCCATGGAGGCAGATCAAGCTATCCCATTTCTTTGTACTTTCTTTACTGGTACATTATTAGCTTCCTGGGTGATGTTCAAATTGGATACACAGTCCCTTCTCCTGACAGTGTCAAACATGTTCATTGAAAAGTGTCACAGATGGTCAACAGGATCAGAACAAACAGTTCTCAAAAGAATAGCTAACAATTGACAAAAATACAAGCACTGTTCCAGATAACTAATATAAGGGAAACACACGTCAAAACAACAAGGTTTCAGCTGCCACCCAGCAAATTTAGCAAAAGATGGGGCTAGTTGATGCTGGAGGGGCTGCAGAAAGACAGGAATTAGTTCAACCAGTCTGGAAAAAAATTTGGAATTGTGTGTGTGTGTTTTAAAGAGACTAAAATTCTTATACTTGCTGTTGGCTATATACCCTAAGGAAGCTAAGGAATAAAGTCTCATATACTACAAAATATTCATATTGGCACTTTAATCTACTCACAGGATTACTGTGAGGATAAAATGAGATACTATATGTCAAGCACTTGGCAAATCTTAAAATTCTAAATAAAGGTTCAGTATTACTACTACTACCACTATTACTACCACAACTGCTATGACTACTGCCACTATCAGCCTACTACTACTACTACCACCATCACTACCACCACCACTATCATCACCACCACCACCACCACTACTACTACTACTACTACTACTACTACTACTACTACTACTACTACTACTACTACTACTACTACTACTACTACT